>NC_136906.1:53948578-54018869 GCF_949606895.1 Notothenia rossii | reverse complement strand
GCAATAAGAAGATAATTATAAGGTTATAATTATTTAAATAACTTAGTGTAAATCTTTCCCCTCAGATAATTCTAGTGCCATGGCATCTGTTTCTACTGCTAGTTTGATGTCACTCAACTGAACCTCTCCTCAAAGACCATCACACCTACCACCAACCTCCTGTATAACTGATTATCAGTTATTATGGATGCATCAGAACTTACTTTAACTCAACTGCAATAAATCAGAAATTCAGCCCAGATTCCATCGCCCACTCTGACCAGGACCAGAACCTCTCTCCATCAGGACCATAACCTCTCTCCATCAGGACCAAAACCTCTCTCCATCAGGACCAAAACCTCTCTCCATCAGGACCAGAACCTCTCTCCATCAGGACAAGAACCTCTCTCCATCAGAAACAGAACCCTCTCCATCAGGACCAAAACCTCTCTCCATCAGGACCCTCTCTCCATCAGGACCAGAACCTCTCTATCAGGACCAGAACCTCTCTCCATCAAGGCCAGAACCTCTCTCCATCAGGACCAGAACCTCTCCATCAGGAAATCTCTCTCCATCAGGACCAGAACCTCTCGCCACCTGAACAGTTTCTTCTCCTCCGCTACCTGCCTCTTAAACAAGGCCCGGCCCCCCAACTGACACTTTACCTCACCCACATCATAGATGCTATGCATGACATTGATGCGCATAACGTACAACATTATTTTGTATTACAGCTGATTTTTATTCCATATTTTATTCCTCTATTTCATTCCATTGCAATGTAAAATACTGTTATATATTACTACATATATATTTTATTATTTGTATTATTATTATTATTTTTCTAGTTCTCTACCTGTGTTTTTAATTCTTTTTTTGATGCATCACGACACCAAGTCAAATTCCTCGTACATGTAAACCTACCTGGTAATAAACCCGTTTCTGATTCAGATTCTTCTACCCAAACAACATTACCAAAACAGTTTGTTTCCACATTAGGAACATTGCCCTCCTACAATGCTTCCAGTCTTTTGCTCCTCCATGCCCTCATCTCTTTCATACTCAACTAACACATAGCAGTCTAGATGGATCAGCCTCTATACGTCTAGATCAGTTGCACTAGTCGGTCACCAGTCTGGCCACTTAATAAGGTGCTGTTCCAAAGCTACCACATTAGCCATGACAAAGGTCAGTGGCAGTGTTGAAACTAAAACAACATTTATATTTTTTATAATGACAATGTGTTAAATGACAATGTGAAAGTGGTTGCTAGGAGTGATGAACCTACAGAGAATGATCACCTGAATCTACAGCTCCCCTAGCTGCATCAGGCATCTGTTTGAACTACAGGGACGCAATGTAATTATTAAGAAACTGGTCAACAAATCATAAGCTGTTGATACCATAATACTGAGAAGGATTTTGTGTAAAACCTAACCCTAACCCACCATCATTGTGGACAGAAAACAGGTGAGACCTTGTAGAGCAGGTAAAGCTGTATGCATTCTGGCTGTAGCAGTCAGGTGGCACAAGCAGGCCCAATAGGGATTCTTGAAAGGTGGAGAGTAGGATCTGGTGGATCACTGTGGCCGTATCTCATTTCAAAGATGTCCTCTCCTCGTCTCCTCAGTCCTCCGGTAGTGACCCCGAAATTAATTTCAGCGTGCCATGCACATCGAGGACCGAGGATCGAGCTACCTCATTGTAGCGACCAGAGGGGGGGGGGGGGATATATCCAGTCTCTGATAATGTTACGTTATTATGAGAGTGCTTTCATACTCGTTTGATTCTGAAATGTTATATATTTATATAAATATATGTGTGTGTGTGTCCCCGCATCTTTAGCCTGTTATTGTCTCATTATACCGCACTGTGAATGAATTAAAAGTAAATATATAAGTCGTCATGAACACATCTGTCCATCAGACAGAGAGCTGCTGTGCCTCCTGTCATCATTAATGGACGTCTCTTTAAAATGACCGCTCAGAGGAGAGGATTTCTCATTTCTCTAACCGCCTGCTGCTTCCCCTCCTCTCTCCTCGGCTACCCTCCTCGGCTCCTCCGCTCGCATCTCCTGTGGGCGGGACTAAGACACGAGGATAGGAGTTGAGGATAGGAGTCGAGGAGGGGAATCTCAGAAATGAGATACGGCCCATGTTAATCGCTGCCCAGAGGACCAGTATGATGACGCTGTAGGGGAGGAAGCTGCTATAGCAGTGTGGAGATCCACTGGGACAGCAAGGAATTGAGTGGACTCCCCTCTAAACTTGTGAAGGTCAAGTTGTTTTTTTCTGGTGGAAATATGCGAACAGATTAGGAAGGAAATGGTAGAAGAGACTGGTTGGGCAGCATTACATTGGTTTGGCTTATTTCAAGTGACTACAGCTGCATTGTTCCTGTTCTGAGTTTGTATCTTCATGGTTTATTGCTCTTTTTTAAAGCCAAATCCCTAACTTGAAAGTTTGGTTGGAGTCCACAAGCAGAAATTGGAACTGAACCGTCTACTCAGATTGTTGTTTTTTGCAAATGGTACAGTGTTTTCCTCTCATTTCTTTCTGAATTGTATTGTGCTTATATCCCTAATACCGTCTACATTGAATTTAAGTTAATAATTCAAAATGTTAAAGTTCCTTATTTTTTAAATTCAACTTGCACTACTGTTAAAAATAAATAAAAAACAAACCTGGAATTATACATTTGGGACTTTTTTTTGCTTTTTCTTGTTGTACCGAACCCGTACCGAACCGTGACCCCTAAACCGAGGTACGTACTGAACCGTGAATTATGTGAACCGTTATACCCCTAATGTGATTGGTTGTTGGTCGCACGCCTACCGGCAAGCTTCAACGCGATGGAGCCGTGTGGATGATACGTAAGGGTTAGGGAGGATCTTCAACCAACCCCGGTCCCTATGGGGACATCTGCTCAGCTGTGTCTCCAATCAGCTAATCAGGAGTATGGATGCATGACTTTTGGTGGTGGTTTTCTGTTTTTGCAGCATATTTGCGACGCATTCCATCAAAAATAAATTGGAAGTTGCAGTGCCTTTTTGTTGTATGACCTTGACTTATACAACATAAATCAACATAAATGTATGTAATGTTGTTCTTTGTGTATTTCCTGGATAACAGCAGTTTATTGAAAATAATGAGTGAAGTTTATTAATCAAAGACAGATTGTGGTTGACAGATGAAGATGGATTGCTCTACAAAAATCCATTCACATGAGGAATAGACCATTACATCCAATTCCAATTGTGATTGTGTGTGTGAGTGTTTCACTTGTGTGTCTCAGGTGCCTGTCTACTAGAAATTACTTCAGCGGCGCCGGATTCATTTCAGAAGTGTGGTGGGGGGGGGGGGTAAAACGTGCATGTGATGGTCAAAGAAATGCCAAATCCACAGGCACTAGCAGAGTGGTAATCACTCTGCTAGTGCCTGTATAATCAGCTGATACCCATCTTACAGTCAGAGACAACTGTTCATGCCCGGCACAATCGCGAGTTTCATCCACAGTGTGTCTGTTTTGCATTGCTTTTCATTTCAGTTAAGAGAGTGGTTAGAGACTCTCGATACATTTCATGTATAAGTTCATTGATTGTCTCGTGTGATGCATATTTCCCGGTGAGCATGAAGCTTTTCAGAGTGGGGTTTATTTCAGCTACGAGTTCGACTAGCTTTTGGAAATTGCTCTCCTTATCCGCATGCGCCCTGATTGCTAGGCCCTGTCGGGTTAGAAACTGCAGACAGCGCAGTTGCTCCATCATTCCATCTCTCCTTTTTTCCTGCTCAATACACTCTTGTTTGACTGAAGTAAGCACACTTTTTTGAACACACTCTGTGAAAATGAGACTTTTCGTGGCTGTCCAGGAGGCTTGGGCACTTTTTCCAGTTATTAACTCAACTTAATGATTTATATGTGTACACATATCGCTTAAATTATTCAATACATCCTTTGTACTGAAGTATTCAAAAGTAAAAATTACATTTTTAATATAAATGATTTGCTGTGGACAATTGTTTTCATTGCATTTACAGACCCGTGCAATTCTGATACCACCTAATGGATACACTGACTTGCTTGTAAAACCACGCTACACAAAGCAGATAGCAATACCTATAAAAACTTAAGCATAGACATTTAAAAAAAGGACAGCTACTGTATCAACATTTTAAAAGTGCATTTAAAGAAAAAGCCCCAACAAAACAGCAGGGCTCTTAACTATGAAAAAAAGACAAAAACAGCTGACAACAAATCGTTGGTGAGCCTAAAGATAATCATAAATAAATAACAGTGAAAATAAATATATTGCAATGCTCAAAACAGCAGCATCCAACAGTCTCTAATCCTTGGATATTACATGTCACTGCATGCATGCACGGAGCACCCGTAGCACAGAGATCATCATATCATTCTGTCTTGTATTACTTAACAAAAAAACTGACACATCACTAGTCCAAATGGGCAGGTCAGTGGATTGACAAGGACTCTGCGTAAACCGTTACTAGCAAAAACAGTCCTTCTCAGATTGCGTTCTTTTTAGATGCGACTTTAGAGTAGAGGGGAATTATTGAAACGGGATGTAGGCTAGTGTTCCGCGGCATCCGCCGCTGCGAAAATGTGGGGCAGGGCTGTAAAGTGGGGGGGGGGCCAATGGCCCCTTGGCGCCCCTACTTCCGGCGCCACTGAATTAAATTAAGTCTTAATAAATGTGCTTTAATCCATATGAAAAAGGCTGAATATTAAGTTTTATCTTGAATGCCTTTTTTAAAACACAATGTTTGATGTCAAACTTTAGAAGAGCATATCTTATATGATTTCTAATGTAGAAAAATGATGTTGGTTTTGCCAAAAAGGTCTTTACAGACAGGTTTTTTTGCATCTGTTTTTGCAGCTATCGTAATGTGTTTTATTTTCTTTTGGTATGCATTTTTGTATTTGTTGATTTCTGTTGTTGCAGTGCCTGGTTGTGTTTTGTTTTTTTTCCCCTGAGAATTATAGTCTTTTGAAATTCTTTGCAGTTTTCCACTTGGCGATTTCTTTGGCCATCTAATCCTATTTAAATGCAGTAAGAACCCTGAACACTGTCTCTATTGTAGATGTTAGAGCTGTGTTGCGGTGTGGAGGAATGCAGCCAGGCAGAAGACTAACAGCTGATGTTTTCAACACAGATTTCATTCTTTTAAGTTTGTAAATGGAATTAGGCAATAAACGCATAATGTGTGGTAATTGTGCAGACAGAACAAGTCTGTGAATTACATCTGATGCCTTGATTACACTAAAACTGCTTATGGGGCATATTTGAGTCCAACTCTCGTCATTACTGATAGATTTATTCAAAAATATATAGCAGACAAGCACCAAACACGTGTTTAAAGTACACCCACTGTACTGACTAGGGATGGGTATCGAGAACCGATAGTAAGTCAATATCGGTGCCTGATTGGACGGTATCGGTATACCGTTGAGCCGCCGGACAAACGGTGCTGCTATATGTGTTGCGTCTACTTCCTTAGTTTAACTTTAAACCATTCTGGTTGGTTGGGAACCCTCATTCCGTGTCCGGTTTGAGACCCCTCTGATTGGCCACTGTAAATGCCACTCGTCATCTCTCTCAACAGCGCTCTTATTATTGTTGTGAGACTCCCGCAGGCATGGCGGACAGAGCGAAGCGACCGAAGGTTTGTCTGGGTGCACTTTAAAAAATGTAGTGGCGATAGTGCAAGGTGGAATCTATGTACTCAATTAGTTGCTTGTAAAGGGGGTAACACAAGCAACTTAATGAAGCATTTGCAAACGAGACACTCATTGAATCTAAAACGGTGCAGCGTATTTGACAGCCTAAACAATGTGGTTGCTAGCGATACTGCTAGTGCTAATAGTGCTAGCGGGCTTCAGCCGCACCGTGTGTAAATGTGGGCAGGTTAGCTGCTGCGCACGGGTAATATTTTTGTTTACCTGAGTGAAGTCTTGCAGGCACATCACCTTGTCTTTTGTTGGTTTATCAACACTGACCAGTGCATGACATTAAGGCTTAGATGGCCCTGAGCCCAATAGAGATTGCCCTGAAAAATGCACACGGACGAAATGACGCATGAAGGGTTTGGGGGGCCTCCCCCTAGAACATTTAGATTTTTGCAGGTCTTAGATGCTGTCTGGTGCATTCTCTAGACTGCATTATAAGATGAACCACCACAATATTATATTTGACAATTTACATTTTATTCTTCAATTCACTTGTTTGTTCTTGTTTGTGTTTGCTCGCTTGCATGCCCTGCATAGCTATAAGAAATAATTAAGTTGTTGGTCAAGACACTTTCCATCTGATGAAGGCAAATGCCTTCCCAGGTGTAAAAAAGTAGAAAACATTACATTCAGTTATAATTGCCAAAACAAACATTATTTACACTATTATGGCTCCTGTTAAAAATGTTTGTAATGTTATCTACGGGAAGTTGGTCGAACGAATGCCTCCTCATCCGGAAGCTGACCGAGCAGACCCGAGCAGCAGTCGAGAGGAGCCGAGCGCATCCGCGAAGCATAAAAAATGGCGACTTCAGAGTTCGCTGGTAAATCTAAATCTCTTCGGTCAAAAATGTCCGGTCAAAATAATTTCCCTTTAGCGCAATACCGCTTCAGTTGCGCCACTTATGTGACAGACAAGAAGAGTATGTGACAGACAAGAATAGTGAATTCTAATGTCTAACACTTAATGTGGAGAAAGAGATGTCCTGTATGGGTTGATTGTGCGTTGATCTGTTGTTAATACCTCGGGGTTCCGGTGGGCATGTAAACAAATGCATAATGCTGCGCTATACTTTGTGGCCTCACCCAGTTGCATAGCGACACTTATTGTTTAGGTGTCTTTTAATAAGCAGGTAGTCCTATCATTAGCTAGAAGTAGCTGGATCTGATCAATATGGACATAAACGCGAGTGAAGTCTAATCTGACGGGAGAGAGAGATCAGCTGCTGCTGACGAGTCGACACGATCATGCAGCGGTGAGCGGACAAAACACAAACTTCAGGTTCGAATATCACACGTAGCTATTTTAATTACCTCTCAAACTACCGTAACTAGTTATAGATATGTTTAGTTTTACTGTCGGGTCGCTCATTACTGGATCCGCCAGCTGCATGATACTGGCATAATAGATTGCCCGATCGGGCAACCAGCAGGTGAGGCTTCATTGCCCGAGCTAAATACTAGATGGCCCCGGGCCATCGGGCAGTTGTTAGTGTATTAATGTGAGCTCCTACACCTATAATAATTTGGCCTTTCATTGAATGCTTTATTAACCAGTTAAACATACAGATGTCATTGTGAATTGGGAAACTGCATTTAAATGTTGTTAAAGGTCAACGTTTCAATGTAGTGTTCAGCAATTGTTGGTCGTTTACTAGGAATTGACATATTTTAAGCTCAAATACTTTGTTCTATGTTTAAACCTTCAGACACATTTTGACAGTTCAGCACATCATTTATGTTGTGATGATTTAAAAGTACAATCCAGAAAATATACGTACTCGCCTTTATCTTTTTGCCATCTTATGTCAAGGAGTGAACTCTGAGGCATGAACTCAAATGCACGACTCAAACTCAGACTCAGATAGTGTTCAAAATAAAGACTTTACTGGAATTGACACAGTAAAAAAACAGGGAAAACAAAAACACTCTTTCGAGGAAAAACAAGAACTAATATCAGGAGCTTAAAGGTACGTGAGATGTCCGTGGAGTAGGCTGGTACATTAGTCCTGAATGAGGAAACAAACTGGCAATGGACAGGAGGGAGCTAGCACAATATATACACCTGGTAAGGGGAACAGGTGGAAACCATCAGGGCAGGGAAAACAATCACGGACGCAGGAGACAGATACAGTAGGGGCGGGGAGCGTGGAGGCCTTAAATGAGAGGGAGAATTACTTAACGAAATAAACATAAAGCACAGGACAAAGGGACATGACAAAACTAACAAAGAATAAACTTTCACAATAAGTTTCCTAGACATGACATTTTAGCCTTTTTACCAATTTCTTCACATCACAGTTTTGCATGAAGTCACTGTAGGACAATGTTTTAAGGATCTCTTGTCGAGCTAGGTTGTCAGTTTGAAATGTCTGGATGAAGATGTAACTGATTTACAAATGTTAAAAAATGTAAAAAAATGCCTCTTTTCATCCTTTGTCCGAGGGAAAACCCCAAAAAGCATGATAGGGCGAGCCAGGCCCCTTTAAGTTATTTGTGTTTGCTTCTGAGAAGCTAATGTATACGTTATACAGTTATTTCTGCAACAAAAATTACAATAAAATGACTGTTTAATCTTCACATCTTGTAATCATGTCTATAATTTTGAGGACCAAATTATTGAAAAGTATCGATAATAGTATAGAAAAATACCGATACCGATAAGCAGTACCGGTATTGGTATCGATAAAATCCTAATGATACCCATCCCTAGTACTGACACACACACAAAGGAATTGTGGTGGTTGAGGCCTAGGTGATAGTTCATTCTTAAGGCACGGACACACCAGGCCGATTATCAGCGTCGGTGGGCGTCAGGGCGTTGGTGGGCGTCAGGTCGTCGGTGGGCGTCAGGTCGTCGGTGGGCGTCTGGCCGTCGATGAGTTTCGACACGCCCTACTCAGATTAGTGTGTCCCGATCTGATTGGCTGTTCAGCTAGCGAATCAGTGCATGAGAAGCGAAACGGAAGTGAGGGACCCAAACAAACTATTAAGAAGGCAAATCTGAGATTTCATTTAACTCCAGCTCTCGACACAGGTTCGGGAAAGCCCCATGAGCTTCTCGCTGTAGAGTGAAAATGGAACGCACACGCTATTTGTTGTTTGTTTATATCACGCAGTCTGTTCTTCTTCTCTCGGTTATCACACAGTCTGTCTTCCGGTTGTTGCCTCTTTTGAATGACGAATACACACTACCACCTCCTGCTGGTTTAGGAGAGTTATTGCCACTCACGCATGCGCAGTTCGTACGTGCTACTTGGCCGTCGGCTGAAGTCTTTGCGGTGTGTTCCAGTGCGACACATGGCCAAAACGCAGAGACGTGACACAACAGTCTGGGTCTGTCTGTGTCAGTGCTTTGTTGTCAGATTGGTGTGTCCGGGCCTTTAAGAACACTTACTTTCTGCTACCCAAAGACAAATGAAACATTAGCTTTGAGAGGAATATGCATCTTTATTTATTATGTGAATGTTTGTGCTGATATATTGTTAACAGCTTTGTTGACTGCTCTAGCAACAGAATAAACAAAATACCCATATGTGAGTGTACTCACAGTACAGCTGCCTCACACACATACACACAACTTGTTTAATGGTTGGACTATGTGTTGATAGACACTGTCAGATTCACTGCCTTGACAAAAATTTTGATTTGTGACTTTATTAAAGCCTGCCAAAGTACCTAAAATTAAACCCTTTAGTTTATTTTATTATGTTGAAATCCTGTGACATGATATATATCATCCTTGATGAACATATTGTATGTAAGATGATTCAGGGTATATGAACACGGTATGGTATCAAAGACAGTGGCCAGTGTGATTTACATTGAGTTTGAATGACAATGTGAACTTTTTCATCACATTATGGCAAAGAAAGACAAATGAGACAAGCTAAACCATGACTTATGTCAGGGTGGAGTGGAGCAGGTTGGACCCTACATTTTAATGCTTGGTAATTGTGAGTTAAAAGCAAGGCAAGGAACTGTGCGGGAAGGAAAGCTGAACTTCAACATAAACAAAGTGCCACAACCCAACAGAGACTAAATAAACCAAGAAGCAGGACTTAAATACCAACTGATCTGATGAAGGATAAAGTGCAGGTGTTTCAGAAGTCAGGTGGGTTCAGGGCTGATGGAGAACAGGTGCAATAAGGCCAAGACAAGCAATCAAACAAGGCTGGAAAACACACAGACAGGAAGTGAAAATATAAATGATACAAGGAGAAATAACCCTTTTAGAAACAACAAAGACAGATTAAGACAGTCTAAAAACCAAGTAACCTAAGAAACAGTGGATTCTTTTTTATCCTTACCACAAATAAAACATATAAAGTCAGTCTCACAGTGTGGACAGGACACACACACACACGTAGCTTTTTCTTCCAATTATAGTAACATTTTTTAAATAGACAATTATCCCTGTCAGTAAACTCCAGTTTTGAATGGGGTTTGTATTTTTTTCTCCATTGATTGAGCCATCTGATTGCTGAACTCATACAATTAAAGTCAACTTGAGGGTGATTGAGCTGTGAACCCACACAACAGTCATTCAAACATCTCTATTCTTATCTCCTATTGTAGTGAGGCTTTATGTTCCCATTGAATTCCTAACTGTGCCAAAGCACCAACCGGGGTTGCTAGAATATTTGTGACAGGCTTTATACTGCTTTCATTTTATTTAACATGCTGCATGTGTATAATCTGTACACTTAATACCTACACTATGACTTTTTATTTTATTTGATTGGAATAATGGTTATGGCTGCATTTCCATGCAGATAAAAAAAACAAAGCAGATAAAGGTGAAGCGGGAATAAAGGTGATGACAGCCAATTTGTGCCGCAGGGGAACAGAAGGAACTAGATGATGACTACAATTGAAAGCCTAAAGCACATAAGCCTATGATCGCTTATATGTAATGCATTTAAATTCAACCAGCATCTCCTCAGCTCATTGATATATAAAACAATTCATGTCAAGTGTTTGTGTGGGGTGTGTGTTCACACAAACAGATTCAAACGTTTGAATTCATGCGGTTGTTCTTCCTGTTTCTCACTTGCACTGCATGCAAATGGCAGAGTGTGCGTGTTTGTTTAGCAAATTAAATTATATCACAACACAATATTTCGTAAGTAGATTCCATACGGATGTGCCTCGGAATGCCTTGAGAATGTGTCTGCAAAAGCTTCCTGGTTGAAATCTGCATAAACAGTTTCAGCTTTCAGATTTATTATTAAAGAGCAATTTAACACCCTGTTTTTACAGGAAAACCCCCTCTTGAAAATGTATGTGATGTTTCCATTAGAGTTTATGGTTGGAGTGTCCCAGGGTTCATCAGAGAGATTTTAAATATTTTTGGGGGCTCATGTGGAAATAATTATTGATATCTGATCTAAATCAGCCTGCACGTCTCATTGAAAGTCTACAATACAAAGTTGATCAATTGTACATTGAATTGAATTTCTTCTAATTAGGTCACTTCACAAATTCATCATAATCTTGTTTATTAATTTCAAGTTCACATGTGCCAACCGTGCATGCAGCCTGTTGCAGTCTGCCTGCTAAATTTGAAAAATGTTCAGTAATCACAGAAGATATACATGCACACACGCAACCAGATGCAGATAGGAGAGGTGGCTGAGCAGAGCAAGCTAACGGCGTAACCTATAAGTCAGACAGACGAGCAAACGGTGTTAGCCAGGAGTCAGACGCACATCTTGAGTGAAACTGAAATATTTCAATTGATTGATATTGCCTAGAAGATTATGTTGGATATACACTATGCTGATGATAACACATAAGCATACAGCTTGATTGCAGCAACATTCAGCAACAAAAAGTGGGGGGAAAAATACATGAATGAAGGGATAAAAGAAGGTAATTTTGCAATCAGACTGACCTATGATGCAGATGTAAAATGCTGCGATGATATCAGCCTCTTTGGAGAGTTTCGAGGCGAAAGGGTCACCATGGAGGAGATAATGGGGGACGTATGCAGTTTGACTCCACGTCTCGTTCTCCATCACTGCCATCAGGCGGGAATGTCCTAGGAAGTAGAGAAGAAGGCTGAAACTGCTTCTTCAGATTGAAAACAGGTCACACACACACAGGCACCAGGTATACAGGACACATAATTGCACATGCAGTTGATGAAATGCAAAAACAGGCATAACGTAATACGTGACACATGCCAGTGCGGGGACCCTAGCAGTAGATACAATTGTCAATCATCTTGTAATGTGCTTTCCTACGCTGTGGCTAGAGTGAGTGGATGAAGCACTGGGTTGTTATTTGTCACAAATTGGTTTATATGAAAGCTTGTGGGGAAGTTAGCTTGTTCCTATCATTAAAATAGCAACAGTAAAGATAAGAATGGCTCCCGCTCTGACCTGGGAATGTCTATTTGAAGCCAACATAGGTCACCTTTGTGATTCGTGTGGATACGCTGAGCTTTCAAATGTGTGAGTTTGAGTGTGTGTATGTGTGTGGTTGTGGTTGTGGTTGTGGTTGTGGGTGGAGGGGGGGGGGGGCATTTCTGGGCCATATGCTCGGGACAGTTAATGAACCTGTAGGCAAGTTGTTTTGATTAAGTGAGCCATCATGTTGTTACATTCCTTTAGTAACATTTGTTACGATGTGAGGTGCAGGTGAAAGAACGATACGTGGAGAGAGGGTTTTCTTGCAAACATAAACAGGCGTTTTATTCTTAGCCTTCCACATTATTCCACAGAAAACACAAACTGCATGCCTGGTGCTGCATTCACCAGCAAGGAACAAGCACAAAATGCCCCCTTCCCCTCTCTTCCCAATGACATTTATTGGAGACTGCCCGCCTTCCCACTCCAACCTGGCCAATCAGGTCATGGTTCCGAAAGCGGAGTGAAGGGTTAAATACAAAATTAAACACTGTTGTCTACACTTAATAAAACCCTAAAGGCTTCAGTAAATTCATCATTGCATCAACATAAAGATTATACCTTCAAAAACAACAAGGTCTGCTTAAAACGGATAGTTTTTAACCTAATTGACACTCATAAAATCACACATTTCCTGACCAATCGCGTCCAAGACTCCGCCTACTCATACGGCACATATAAGGAGCACTTTGGAGGCGTGCTCCCCCTTTGAGCACTGGGACAAGATTGCGTCCAGGTCTGAACAAAGGAAATGGTGATTACTTGGTGCTTGTGTATTTTACAGACTGACAAATTAATTTAGATGCATTTTATTAGTTTGTCTATGTAAACTGTTTTTATAACTTTAACTGAAATAAAGACAACTCTGAAAAAACATGTACTACCTTTCTTAACAAAACAAATAGTTAAGACCAACATGTTAGTGAGGGAGTGTGTGCGCTTCCTCACACCATTTGAATTCAAATTATAAAAATACCTGCCAACCCCAACACAGAGCCACCGTATATTTAATAAAGCTTACATATATTATTTTAGTCCCTTTTTAAAAAGAGTCATGTTGGATACATATGAATAAACAATGACACACTATAGAGTAGTAACAAATTATCTAATTAAATTCACCTTAGGTTTGACTGGAAGTAGAAGTCGCGTTAACCAAATATTTTCCGTCTACAGTATGATGAATTTTTTTTAACAATGAAGGAAAAATATGAAAGCCATCCGTAGTTTTTGACGGATTAGAAACTCAGAACAGCGCCAAAGTTTCCCCGCAGTGGGGCTCCGGTATTATACCGTTTAATGCCCAAATGGAAATTATATCGTTTCCAAACCTAAATTTGCCAAACAGATCAACAAAAGTATTTGCTTTACGCTGTGCACAGGGGGGATGCAGGGGGGACGCCAGGGATTTTGGGCCCCATGAAAAGATATCATATTATTGGGCCCCACCACCAGGCACAGGCCATGCCAACCAAGCAAAATTGCTGTAACCACACCTCCAGAACCCAAACGACTAATGTATGCTTTAAATAACTCTACCTGTGCAGGCTTGCATCTATCTTGTAGTCCAATACTAACTGCACAGTATTTACTGACACTGAGCTGTGAAAATATAACACAGTGCAGACGTGCAACATTCTGCAGCAGTATAATTCACTATTTGATATAAAACTAACATTCCTGACAATAGGCTAGTTGCACAAGATGGCGTCTATCAACTTCCGGCGGCTGGTTGTGAGCCTGAGTACTTCCGGTCTTCGGTGTGGAGTTGTTTGGGGAGTTAGCGATATACATATGATAGATAGAGACTACGAGGTGGCTAAAACCATTAGGGAGAAAGGAGATCATTTTTATTTTTATTTGTACATGGAGTGATATGCACTACACTACATTGGCAGGTTTGCCATCACTCACTGTACAGAGGCTCAGTCATTGGTACACATTTATTTATAAAGCTATATTTGGCAAACTCCCGTATTACATCTGTTCACTGATAAAGCAGAAAGTGGCAAGCAGCTATTGTCTGAGATCGCATGATGTAGTCTTGTTAGATGTGCCAAGAGTAAGGACTTTCTTAGGTAAGACAGCTTTTATGTGCGCAGCTCCACTTGCTTGGAACAGTCTACAGCTAAAATTGAAATTGAGCAATTTTATTTCTCTGAATGTTTTTAAAGCACGTCTAAGTGAAATGCTTTCTGAAACTATGGGTATTTGTAAATGTTGATAAGTATGTAAATATGTTGTATGATATCCTCTATTGTTTGTTTTTATGTTGTTTTATGTTTCATGTGGAACTTAAATTGCTGCAGGTCTCCCTTGTAAAAGAGATCTATGATCTCAATGGACCAATCTGAATAAATAAAGGTTTGAAATTAAATGAAACATTAGTGTACCACACTACATCATATGTTATCATATTGTGGATTTATTATATTATGTATTGTCCTATGTTATTTTTGTGTGCATTTGTTTTGAGGTTATAATTCATTAGTTATATATAATATATATATATTAGTTATATTCATTAGCCGATTCTTTTGAAAATGGAAAATGAGCCAAACGCAGCAGCATTTGGATGCACTTCAACCAAAACCCAGGCAGTGATAAAGCGCACCATTTGTAAAGGCACACTATCCTTTAAAGCAGGGTCAACAAATAATCTCCATCGCCACTTAAAAACACAGTATCTAATATAAAGAGTTGCGTGAATTTCATTCAAGGCAAGGCAACTTTATTTACTTAACACATACAGAGGGTAAATTCAAAGTACCGGTAGTACATTCACTGACATGGATATGGCGCCACCTTGTGTCATGTTTACAAAGAAGATTATTGACATTAGGTCTGGCAATACAGTCAATCATTATCCTGGTGATTATTTCGCTTATTTTCCCTTCAAAGAGCCATAATTCCCATCACTAATTGCTGCCCAGGCTTGCCAATGCTTTTACCAGTGGTCCGTTCTGGTAGTTGACCAGGAAGCAAGCCACATTGAAGAGCTCCTCAATGCTTCCACACACAGACAGTGGTATGGCTTTGTCAAATAGTTTGTTCTCATTGACTCTTCTGATGCATCTCTCCACATGGACCCTCAGACTTGCAATGGATTGAGTCTGCCTGACATCCTCCCTGCTCATTTGGTTTTTTTTGTGCAGAAAGGCAGGCCGGTAAACTTTACACTCAACCAGATTGTTCACAAGGAACCCTTTGTCGACCATTATCGCCATTTCTGGTGTGAGCAGGCTCACGATGCCAGACAGCTTGAAGATCTCCCGGTCACTCATAGATCCTGCATACAGGCCAGACACAAATGTAATGGTGCCATGCCGATCATGGCCTTGAATGTAGCATGCGACTTGTATGTAGAAAACACCTCACTCTGCAGTAGGAGAGATGATGGAGTCTGGCAGAATACTTCAGTGCAGTCAAGCACCACTTGTGTGTCAGGGAAAGCTGAAAACTCTGGTGGAAGGTGAGCTTTGACAACTTCGCGTGGGATCCACAGACGTTTGCTTCCAAGCAGTTGGTAGAGGAAGTGTGTCCAGGTGGAAATATTTCTGCTGACTGTAGTGAGGTGAATGCCAAACCGTTCTGCTAGATCCCTCAGATGTAGGCCCACTGACAGGTGCATGAGGAACAGCAGCAGCTCATCTATGGGTGGAAGTTTCTGTGAAAACAAATAAGTGTTAGGCATACTGTAGATACTGTTATAGGGGAGACCGGCTACAGTTGTAACACATTTTCCTTAGGTTTGTTGGTGTGTGTGTGTGTGTGTGTGTGTGTGTGTGTGTGTGTGTGTGTGTGTGTGTGTGTGTGTGTGTGTGTGTGTGTGTGTGTGTGTGTGTGTGTGTGTTTTGTGAGTGATGTGATGTGATGCACTTGTTAAACGGTGGTATAGTGTGCAGCGTGCATAATTATTAACATACATCCATGCTTGTATGCTGCTTACCGTTGTTGATGGTTGAGAGGAATCCGAGCTGCTGGCAGAGGATGCCTTGGCGTTGGTGATCCGCACCATCTTGGTGTTGGCTGCAGGCTCCACCAATTTCCAAAAGGCGAGGAAATGCTTGTATGTGGCAAATCTAAAAATGTAATATCGTTCATGTTAGACATAGTTTTGTTTCTTAAATTAGCTTCCCCAAATGAAAAGTGTTGATCAAACTAGTGGCCATAACAACATCCTGATAGCCTTATAAACAAACCTTATAAACAAACCTGGTGTAGAAACGAATGTCCTCGTCCGACCCTTCCACCTCGTACTCAGCTGTCAAGTCCGGGGTGGGACTCTCTGCCCTCGGCCGACGCTCCCAAACATTACGTCTTGGTAGCTCGTAGTTATTCCAAGCAAAGAGAACAGGTGTAGCTCCTTTCTTTTCTCTGTTCAGTCCTCCAGCTGTGACCAATAAGTCTCCTGGTCGAAAATGCCTACTACACACACGGGTATTTGTTGTGGGGCTGAAATTGTCCCTACAGACCTTGATCAGCCACTGAGCCTTTACCTCAGCATCAATAGGAAATGAATGGAAACGTATCTCCCGATTATAACGGGACTTATTTGTACAAAGCAATGGCACACAGCAATGTAGTGCCGACTTTCTTACCCGCTGGAAGGCCAATCGCTTTTCTTTACCGCTCATCATCTATGCTATCTATCGCTATCTGTATGCTAACTGTAAGCTATGTATCTTGCTATCTATCTATCTATCTATCTATCTATCTATCTATCTATGTATCTATCTATCTATCTATCTATCTATCTATCTATCTCTCTCTCTCTCTCTCTCTATCTCTCTCTCTCTCTCTATCTATCTATCTATCTCTCTCTCTATCATATGTATATCGCTAACTCCCCAAACAACTCCACACCGAAGACCGGAAGTACTCAGGCTCACACCCAGCCGCCGGAAGTTGATAGACGCCATCTTGTGCAACTAGCCTATAGTCATCTTTTATTAGACCCTCCAGAAAAACGCAGGCAAAAATCCTTGATTATGCGGGCTAAATTCCTTGATTATGCGATTAAACATGCAGGGTTTTTATGTGATTTTATGCGGTGAAATTGCGGGAAGTTGCGAAATATGCAAAGTATGCGGGGAAAAAGAATAACAATTTTTTAAAATATTGGGCTGTCTTATTTATTCTCTCTCACAAAGCAATTGGGCTATTTTAATCTCACACACACACACACACACACACACACACACACACACACACACACACCCCCCCCACACACACACACTTCTCCGCCTCATTCTGTTTTCATTTACTCGTTTGTTATCTGACCAGCTTCAATCTTGTAGGCTACTCACTTCGTTTCTTGTAGCCCTCGAAAGGGTTTTGGAGGTGAACGTGAGTCGTTTGGCTTTCTTGTCCGCAGCAGCAGAAAGCATTTTTGAATGTTTGAATGAATCAAAGTGGGTCGTCACCGTCGATTTTCTCTAAGACGTATGCTCCAACACACAGTTGCACGGGGTGCAGAATAGTTTCCCCCCACTTTTTGCCCAGTCTTTAGTAGAAATGTTCGTCGGTAAATGAGATGGATTAGATTTTTTCATCTTGGTGTTTTCTCTATCGTGTGAGCTCCACACGTTCACTCTATACAGTGTTTTTTACATTCTGTGATGTGCGAGCTGATGACGTCACGTCAAGACGAGTTAACTTTTTTTTCTTCTCAACTTTGTGTGGAAAAATGCGGGGATTATGCGGCCTTTTGATAAATATGCGGCCTTTTAAAAATCTGCGCCATTTTGCTGATTATGCGGTAAATTCTGCGATCGCAGAATCGCGTTTTTCTGGAGGGTCTACTTTATGGTGTAAATGCCTTTTTAATAATAACATTTTTGAATGGAACATTCTCAACATGAATGCATAAAGCCAAATAAATTTAACTTAAATATGTGGGGAAATACTGTGTTTGAAATGTAAAATTGAAATTAGATGTTAGCTTTTTGTTTTGATATATATATATATATATATATATATTTTGTATTCTAGTCTCTCTTCAGATATGTTAAGTGGCATGTCATTCAACACAATGCTGCTCACCTCCTTCAGTTGGGAGAAAAGCTGGTTCAGGTTCAGCATTATGGGGGGACAGGGCTGCTGAGCCTAAAGATGGGATTGGTTGGTCCTGGCACCAGGGGGGAGGGACAACTGATTTAGTATGAACAGCTGATGTACCTGCATTTATTAAAGGTCAGCTAAAAGAGCAGTGAAATGAAAAACCTCTGAATTTGCTGTGAAGATTTTAACAGTAGGCTGAGTACTTAATGTCAGCTTAGTCCATTATTATTCACAATGGACTATGCTTAGCTAACAGACTCATTTCCACCACTCGTGGACACCCACCTTTTCTTTAGAAAAACTAGGTGACATACTGTCGCCCTTTAGTCCCTCTCTCTTGTCTTTCTCTCCTTTCTTTTATTTTTTTAAAGCCTGACTTTGTTAGTCATTGAGACATGGATGGTACACACGTAAGTAGCCTACTAGCATCCCTCCTCACATGCTCTCACTCTCTGCTAGAAAGATCCGGTGCCGCACCGTGTTTGGAGGCAGGACCAAACCATTACATGTAAATAGAAGGGGGTGTACAGAGGCTTTTGATAATTATATTTTGGAAGAAAATAAGTTAAATTAATCGTAGATTTAGTGAGTACATTATCAATATAACGTTCTATTTTTTTTATATAACAGTAATTTACATTTTAACATATTATATAGCATTATCCTGCCCCAGGTTCGTTCAGAAATTGAGATAGGTCGTTGTTCTTGGTATAAAGTATAAAACGTCCCCAGACCTTCTGAAACAGTTCTTGTTGTCTTTGAGAATGTAAGTGACTTTTTTCTAAAGGCAGACATGAAGAAAGTTCCCTAAACCACTGTGCAATACTAGGTCAGCCCAACTGTTTCCATGTCAAGGCAATCGCTCTTTTTGCTTGTAATAAACAGATACCTATAAAAACTTGTTCATAACGTTGTATGTTATGTCCATCCGGATATAGGCCAAGTAGGAACATTGTTGGTTCCAGCTTTAAGCTGATCGCTAAAATATTCTGTAATGTTACCCTAACCTCTTCCCAGAATTCCTTTATTCTTGGACATAACAATGGACAATGGAACAGTGTGCCTTTTTCTTCCCCACATCTGATGCACGTGTCTGGGATATTAGCATTACATTTATTCAGTTTTTCTGGTGTAATATACACTCTCATTAGCCACTTGTATTGCAGAAGCTTTAGACGTGTATTACCCGTCTGTGTTTGGGCCGCCTTACAAGCTGTGCTCCACTGTTCCAATGTTAGATCTTCCTGTAAGTCAATTCTCAATATAACATTCTTCTATTAATGTTAATTATTGATGAATGATGAAAGGTTACTTAAACATTTGTTTCTTAATGTTCTAAAATTGTTTGGGCACCTGTCAGTCACGGGCCCTTAGAATTGCCCTAACTTTTCACCCCCTTACTAAGGACGAGAGCTTGAAACTACGCAGCCGTTTGAATCGATAGCGTTTAACAGACGGGCGCTGTTCGGGGCGTTACGTTACAAAATACTACGCAGACAGCGCTAGCTGGGAGATCGATCATTTTGCTAAATGCGGGACTATTAAATCCACGTAAACTACACATCACAGCAATGAGGCCAGATCAATGAAACCAGGATACATCCTTTACCATAAAAACTGGATCTGAACACAGCTACCTGTGTGCGTTTGATAAATACTTTCTGATGTTATATTTATGATATGCTACTTATTAGCTACATGGCCCTAACGTGTAAAGTTATACAAGCATTTGTACCAGTGCTTTTCACAAGTAGACTCTTGCAGGCCAGAGTAGCTGGAGTGATTCAACAACAACAAAAATACATATCTGAGAAGTGATCAGGACGAACAGAAAGAAGAAAAGGAAAATAAAGTTCACTGAAGAGACCAGGAGGGTCAGAGCAGGAGGAAGAGGAGGAGATGAAGACATTAGTGAAGAAGAAGACATGTAGGCTATATGAGGATTGGAATAAAGATGAAGTGTCAGAAAGAGGGACAGAGGCAGTGATCAGGACGCAGATGAAACTCCAGCTGGACCACATGGTATGTTCTTATTCTGCAGCACAATCTAGAAGCTCTTAGTATTGACAAATATGTATTGAAATGCGTTGCTGCACAGGTCACCTTTAGCTCTCTGAAGAGATGGGTGATGTCATTTGTGTACTTAATTATAACTAAGTACTTTTACTGTACTTACAGTAAGCAGAATTCTGAGTATTCTCTGAATCGGGTGCCTTTTGGGTCTTTACATCTTTGAAAAATGAAACCAAAATGTTTGGTCATAACATCTGGTAGTGGACTACTTACATTTTCCCACCTCAGGCACAGAATATAAATAATTACTAGGAATTTCCTTGAAAAAATGTAACAGGGCTGAAGTTTTTGACAAAAAGTAGGCCTGAGACCTTGTTTAGCTAAGATATGGCACCACATGGAAGTCAAGGACATTACAAAATTGTAATATTTTGTAATAAATAATTATTTACTATTATTAATTCATATAACAGAGCTGAAATGTTGAGCATGTCAATCTTAATCTGAAAATACAAAAACTGAAATAAGAGAAGAAACTGACACTTGCCCATCTTTTCTTCAGAAGACTTTTGTGATGTAATTCCCTCAATGCAGATCACACATGGACTGATCCATTATTTTAGCTTAATAGGAGGGTAAATGGTATGGCTTGACGGGGTTGAAACAAACAGAGGGACGTGTGTCAATATTGCAATTTCAAGTATTTTTTCAGAATTTCTTTTTGATCAGTTAAAGTTGACAAGCATATGATTATATTAGCAGCAACATTTTGGGATAATTGCCCATTTTGATTTGTTTATTATTAAATTAATATGTAATAATGCTTAGTGAGGACATGCAAATATGTCTGTCTACTACTACTAAGACAACAATTTTTTTAAAAACAAAATATATATATACATTTAGTTTTACATTGTAATGCAAAACAACCTGTTCCATTATTTAATTGCTTTAAAATACATTTTGTAGTTTCCTTTCATTTATAATTGTTGACGTAAGCTTGGGGGACTCAAAGGGCACCCGATTGTTTGTCTGAACACCTTGTTTCTCTTGTGCATTAAGAACACTTGTGTTAGGGCATGAATTAACAATAAATAGATTATATACAGTAAATACCACGTACTCTCCGCCCTCCCATGCCACACTGGCATGACCTCTTGCCCCCCCTTTGCCCCCCAATGTAAAATGTTCTAGAACCGCCACTGCCGACGGGTAATAATGGATTTTGACGGAAATGTTGCGATCCTGTCCGTCAAAATGACGGGCAGTGAAAAAGTGCAACCTCTGACTGGAACATATTCAATCAGATTGTCAGATGGCAGTGGTTTGCCCTTGCTGCACACACCACTGAAACCCCAAGCCACTTATTAAAAACAGATGTCACAGGCATCAAGAAGAGATTGCCTTACAGTGAT
The DNA here is from genome assembly GCF_949606895.1 of Notothenia rossii. Lineage (NCBI taxonomy): Eukaryota > Metazoa > Chordata > Actinopteri > Perciformes > Nototheniidae > Notothenia > Notothenia rossii. Next base: position 53,997,241 of record NC_136906.1, on the reverse strand, counting down.
TTAGCAGAGTAGGGACCCAGGCTGCATGTGTTACAGCTTTCCTCATATGATGATTAATGTGTTGTCAGGTTTAGAGTGGTCTCGGTTGTGCAGGTTCGAGAAAACAGCAAATAAGGCCCAGCATAGCTATTTTTCCCAGTATACTGTACATTTGGACAAACTAACCTGAGAAAAGCATGGATGTAAATACCACAATGAATGAGGGCTCATTTTGCTGTTTCAGTTTCAGGGTCAAGGCACTGTGCGTGCTGGTTCACTTTCACAATGTAGTGGATTATTATTGGGACACTTAAAGTACACTGCCATTGTTAAGGTTATCAGTAACACCTGTGCTTCCCATACAAGTACAAAAAAACTCCATGCACCAAACAGAAGCACACATCTAGTAATAATGCTGAATAAGGCAGAAACAGCTCTAATCTGCCTCTGATTTGTTTACAATTACAACGCCCTAATTAGTTTCACAGCTTTCATCATAACTTAGCCAATCTAAGACATGGATGAACCTGTTTTTCTTCTGTAAGTTAATCAGTGGCGCATGAACCTAAAACCAGTGACTCTCGATTAAAATTATACGTTGATCGCCGTGGGCTAGGTCCATTATGATATGCATCCTAAGCCCCGCCTCAAATGAGCTGAATTTAGCTTTTAGTGCAGTTTACAACTTTTTGTAATACATTTTCATTATTTCAAGAGTTGGTCCTATGTTGTTGTGTTAGGGTTAACTTAAAAAAAAAAAAAACCATTTAAGGTCAATGGGAAAAAGTATTTTTGGTCCCAATGATGTTAAGTGACAGAAGTTTTCCACGATTTTCACATTACAAAAATGGGCTTTAACGCCAGGATCACTCCCTGGGGGCTTTAATCCAACATATGACAGCAATCAGTACTAGCTAAAGAAGCAGAGAAGCAGAGTGTGTGTTTTTTAGAGCAATGAGCCTTCAGAGGATTGAGAGGTTGTTGTCGGGATAACAGACTGTCGAACAAATTGGCTTTCACACCGTTGGGAAATGTTTTCGGAATATGGGGGTTTTGGAACAATTAGTCTCATTTAGCCACTTGGTCACAACAACATTTTTAAAGACATGTGAAGCCTATATTGCCTCTAATTAGGGCAACAGTTGGGCTAGACTGTTCTCAGGTGTTGTATAAATTCATCAATCCATCTTCTCCCGCTTATTCGTGGTCGGGTCGCGGAGGTAGCAGTTCCAGCAGAGAGCCCCAGACTTTCCTTTCCCTGGCCACATCAACCAGCTCTGACTGGGGGATTCCAAGGCGCTCCCAGGCCAGCGAAGAGATGTCATCCTTCCACCTGGTCCTAGGTCTACCCCTCGGTCTCCTCCCTGCTGGACGTGCCTAACATGTCAGTGTTTCCCCTATATAGAAATAGTGGCGGCGCAGCGCCACTGCTGAAATGTGAGCCCCGCCGCTAGGGGGCGCCAGCCAGGTACCCAAAAAAAAAAAAAAAAATATTTTTTACTTTTTTTTCTTTCTTAAAATAATAATAAGTGGCGACCATTTTTCATTTTTGATTGTTTGTTATGTGGATTTGTAGTATTTGTGTTACTGGCATAGGCGACACAGGCGGTCGCCTAGGGCGCCAGATCTGGGGGGCGCTGCGCTGGTAGCTCTGGGAGGGAAAAAACATTTTTGAACGTTGGCGCTCATCCAAATATTCGGCCTTGATGTAACAACATTCATAATTAAGTAAATGTAACACCCTTTTCACCCCGGTTACACGTTTAATTTTCCCTGTACGGTGGGCGCTAGGTTAACTAGGTTAACTAGGTGTTTCTACACGGACCACTATTGCGGTAAGCATGTTGTAACTTCCGGTTGTTGTTGTCATCTCCGGGTATCCCGTGTGCCTGTTCTGTTGCTGATAGCTTATTATCTTAACTTAATCGATTGTTTTAAAACTCTTGATCACGGCAACTGCCTGACGTTGTAATCACACGTTACTACAGCTTAAGCACTCACAAACTCTCCTTCTCTTAGCGACTGTAACTCCACAGTTGCCTACACTCTTTTCGGGTTTGCTAACGGTAGCTACTTTAGCTTGATAGCTAGCCATGGCTCTTTCCCCACCCTCGGGTGCTATTTCCTGCTCTAACTGTCTCATGTTTGGTTACTTCCCAACCTCCTTTACTGGTACCGATACATGTGTTAAATGTAGTATAGTTGCTAGGTTGGAGGCGGGAATCATAGCCATAGAAGCCCGGCTCCGCATCTTAGAAAATAACTCAGCTACATTAAAGCCCATGTTAGCCGGTGCAGACCGGCAAAAGGTAGCTCCTCTTAGCCGTCCCCCGGCAACTCCCGAGCAGCAGGGAGATTGGGTGACTGTTCAGAAGGGGCATAACGCGAAACCCGCAGGTCCCCACCAACCCGTTCACGTATCTAACAGATATTCCCCACTCAGCGAGACACCCGCTGAGAAGCCAACTCTGGTTATTGGTAGCTCTATTATGAGACACGTGAATTTAGAGACCGAAGCGTCCACAGTCACATGCATTCCGGGGGCCAGAGCGGGCGACGTTGAGGCGCATCTTAGACTGCTGGCTAAAAATAAACGTAAATACAGTAGGATTGTTATTCACGTCGATGGTAATGATGTTCGTTTACGCCAATCAGAATGCACCAAACTTAATGTGGCGTCGGTGTGTAGTTATGCTAAAACAATGTCGGACACCGTAATCTTCTCTGGTCCCCTCCCCAATCTGATCAATGATGACATGTATAGCCGCATGTCATCATTTCAGCGCTGGTTGTCTTGGTGGTGCCCAGCAAACAATGTGGGCTTCGTGAATAATTGGACAGCCTTCTGGGGAAAACCTGGTCTGATTAAGAGAGACGGCATTCATCCTACTTTGGAAGGTGCAAATCTCATTTCGGCAAACATTTCAGGGCTCTGTGGACTTAATCCATGACAAACTGGAGTTGAGACCAGGAGGCAGAGTCGCAGTCTTACACGCTTCTCTGCGCTCTCTCCTAGGCAGTCATCCATAGGAATCCCGAACCCAATAAAATACCCAATATTAACGGTGTGTGTGTCTGCCCAAGGACAATTTAAGGTAAAACCTAATACAGGTGTCATACATAATAACCTAATAAAAGTAAATGTAACAACTACTACAGTGCAACAAAACAGGAAGATTAAATGTGGTCTCTTAAACATAAGATCTCTAGCATCTAAAGCAATACTGGTAAATGATTTAATATCAGATTATAATATTGATATATGCTGTCTCACTGAAACTTGGTTGAGACATGAAGAATATGTCAGCATAAATGAGGCCACTCCACCCAGCCATATCAATACTCATATTGCCCGAGGCACGGGCCGAGGAGGTGGAGTTGCAGCAATCTTTGACTCAAGTTTACTTATCAATACTAAACAAAAATTTAATTATACCTCCTTTGAAAGCCTCATTTTCAGTCTTACGCATCCGACCTGGAAAACTTTGCAGCCAATCTTATTTGTTACAGTGTACCGTGCACCAGGTCCTTATTCAGAATTCTTATCAGAATTCTCTGAGTTTTTATCAGCTTTGGTACTTAAAACAGATAAAGTAATTATCGTAGGTGACTTTAATATTCATGTTGACGATGATAAAAATAGCCTTACTGTTGCATTTAACTCTATATTAGATTCTGTTGGTTTCTGTCAGAGTGTAAATAAACCAACCCACTGCTATAATCACACTCTTGACCTTGTTCTGACTTATGGTATTGAAATTGAGCAACTATTAGTCGAACCGCATAATCCTGCTTTATCCGACCATTTCTTAGTAACTTTTGAAGTACTGTTACTAGACTACAAAGCATTAGCCAAAAGCTCCTGCAGCAGAAACCTATCTGTTAGTGCTATAGCCAAATTTAAGGAAGAGATTCCACCAATACTTAACTCGATAGCATGTCTGCATGTAGGGGAGGAAACTTATACAAAATGTACACCACCCCAAATTGATCATGTTGTTGATAGTGCTACAGATGCGCTGCGAATAAAATTAGACTCGGTTGCTCCTTTGAAAAAGAAGAAAATAAAACAACATAGATTAGCTCCATGGCATAATGCCGAAACCCGCAAAATAAAGCAAAAGTCGAGACAACTTGAAAGGATATGGCGTTCCACTAAACTTGAAGAATCTCGTTTAATTTGGCAAATTACACTCAATGAATATAAGAAAGCACTGCGTAAAGCGAGAGCAGCATACTACTCTTCATTAATAGATGAGAATAAGAATAATGCAAGATTTCTTTTCAGCACTGTAGCCAGGCTGACAGAGAGCCACAGCTCGACTGAGCCTTCTATTCCCATAGCACTCAGTAGTAATGATTTTATGTGCTTTTTTAACGATAAAATTGTTACTCTTAGAAACAAAATCAATGACCTCTTGCCTTTAACCAGTATAGTGTTATCAACAGCTCCCGGAAACGTAAGTTCTAATATTACACTAGATAGTAAACTAGAATGCTTTTCAGCCATAAACCTTGAACAATTAAATTCAATGATTCTCTCTTCTAAACCATCAACGTGTATCTTAGACCCGATTCCAACTAAGCTGTTAAAAGAAGTTTTTCCATTAATTAGCACTTCTTTATTAAATATTATGAATATGTCTTTATTATCAGGCTATGTTCCACAATCATTCAAAGTAGCAGTGATAAAACCGCTTCTTAAAAAGCACAACCTCGATCCAGAGGTTTTAGCCAACTATAGACCTATTTCTAATCTTCCGTTCCTCTCAAAGATTCTTGAGAAAGCAGTCGCAAAACAGCTGTGTGATTACTTAAAAAACTATGATTTATTTGAAGATTTTCAGTCTGGCTTTAGAACACAACATAGCACAGAGACAGCTCTGGTTAAAGTCACAAATGACATTCTAATAGCCTCTGACAAGGGACTTGTCTCTATTCTTGTCTTGCTCGATCTTAGTGCTGCATTTGATACTATCGACCATGATATCCTATTGCAAAGACTAGAGCACTTAGTTGGCATACAGGGAACTGCTTTAGGCTGGTTTAGGTCCTATCTATCTGAACGCTCTCAGTTTGTACGTGTCAACGATGAATCTTCCATGCAAACCAAAGTTAGCCATGGAGTGCCACAGGGCTCAGTGCTTGGACCTATTTTGTTCACCCTATATATGCTTCCGTTAGGCAATATTATAAGGAATCATTCTGTAAACTTTCATTGTTATGCGGATGATACTCAACTATATTTATCAATCAAGCCTGATGAAATTAATCATCTAAATAAAATTCAAGACTGCCTCAAGGACTTAAAAACGTGGATGACCTTATATTTTTTGATGTTAAACACAAGTTATTGTACTTGGCCCGAAGAATCTACGAAACAAATTATCTAAAGATATATTAACTATGGATGGCATTAATTTGGCCTCCAGTGAGACTGTAAGGAATCTTGGTGTTATATTTGATCAGGATTTATCCTTTAACGCCCACATAAAATCAGTTTCAAGGACCGCCTACTTCCATCTACGTAACATTGCAAAAATCAGGCATATCTTGCCTCAAAACGATGCAGAGAAACTAGTCCATGCATTTGTTACTTCAAGGCTGGATTATTGTAACTCCTTATTATAAGGGTGTACCAAGAAGTCAGTCAAATCGCTTCAGCTGATTCAAAATGCTGCAGCTCGTGTACTAACCAGAGTTAGGAAAAGGGACCACATTACTCCTGTTCTGGCTGCCTTACACTGGCTCCCTATAGAACACAGGATAGAATTTAAAATTCTTCTTCTCGCCTACAAAGCCCTTAATGGGCAGGCGCCATCTTACCTTAAATAACTCATTATACCCTATTGTCCTACTAGGGCATTGCGTTCCAAGAATGCAGGGTTGTTGGTTGTTCCTAGAGTCTCTAAAAGTACAATGGGAGCCAGAGCCTTTTCTTATCAAGCTCCACTTTTGTGGAATCAGCTTCCAGTTTGTGTTCGGACGGCAGACACCCTATCCGTTTTTAAGAGTGCGCTTAAGACCTTCCTTTTTGATAAAGCTTATAGTTAGGGCTGATTAGATTCAGCCCCTAGTTTTGCTGATATAGGCTTAGTTTGTCGGGGGACATCTTACTTCTTCCTTCTCTCTGTCTATACCTGTGTACTCTCATGTTCCGATTAACCCAGCTTCCCCAAATTTCTTTCTTTTTGGTGTCTATATACACCGGGATCCGGAGTCATGGATGATCCTGCGGTCCTGTGTCATGGATCGCGAGTCCTGGATCTTGAGTCGTGGCTGTGGTCCTGGATCATAAGTTCTGGATGGATATACTCATGGATTCATCTTCCTATTATACACACATGCATTTCCAAACATTTGGACTACCTATGTTGCAAATGTATTATCTTTTCAATTTACACACGGCATCTATTGCACGTCTGTCCGTCCTGGGAGAGGGATCCCTCCTCTGTTGCTCTCCCTGAGGTTTCTCCCATTTTTCCCTTTAAACTGGGTTTTCTCTGGAAGTTTTTCCTTGTACGATGTGAGGGTCTAAGGACAGAGGGTGTCGTATTGTCATACTGATATTCTGTACAAACTGTGAAGTCCACTGAGACAAATGTAACATTTGTGATATTGGGCTATATAAATAAACATTGATTGATTGATTGATTGATTGAACTAGGTAAAATAAGATATGAATGAACAACAAAATTCAAATAAGCTACATTTATTTGTTATTGGCTATGGTAGGTTATTGGTTATGTTCACATACTTATTTGATTATTAAAATGTAAACCAATCTTTTTCATATGGGCGTTTTAGAGTTGTACCCCCTAGATCAGGTTTCTAGTATTGAAGCATTTTACTGTAAAATGTTCCAAAAAATATCTTCCCGGGAGGGCATACCCCCGGACCCCCCGAGAGGATTTTACGTCCACCCCCAAATTCAAACATGTTCATACAATACTGAATACATTTGAAGCCATTTTGACGTCTATTACCTATGTCAATAAGTTTCTGTTTTTGCAGTGTATTTGTCTTTTGTAGAGATTTTTAAATTTATTCTTTACACATAAAATGTCGCCTAAAATCTCACCAAGGGCAGCAAATTGTCTAGAACCGGCCCTGGTACTAGGCCTCAAGAGCCTTTCTTGTGCTGACACATAGAAACAAATTGGCGGGGCGCACTTCGCACACGCATACACTAAAAAATTCCACGCGCTCCGCTCTCACATTATGCTGAGCCCACGTGCCTTAGCACCGCTGCTATGACTCCATCCTAGGGGAAACACTGCATGTTGCTAAAATGTAGTTCTGCTAAATCCACCACGGAGAATAACCAGAAGGGCAATCAGGCAATCATGGCAACCATGTTCGGGGGTCTTATTTGCTGCTTTTGGTGTACTTTGTGGCAGAAGTACAGCACCACTTACAGGCCCGGCATGCACTATAGCGTCTCCAGCGGTCTCCTATGGACGGACAAGTCTCTTGTGCCGATTCCGTGTGGACGGAAGACTTTTTTGATATCGACCTCGGTTCGTTTTCGTCTCTGTGTGGAAGGGGCCTAAAAGTACTATGATAGGTTACATACTGAGATTGAATTTCACTTTGCGTAGTTTGCTGTGTAAATGTGGTGACTAAAATTTGGTTTGGTTAGAATCCTCCAACAAATGAATGGAACAACAAGCACAACATCAATGTGGTAAAAAAAAAAGCAGATGAGAGGATTATAGCCTCTGAGTGTTCAAAGGGACTTTGATTTGCTTTGTTGAAGTTAAAACCATCAATCTGGTGCACTTTGAGAGCAACATTAGGAGCTCTATGGATACATCTCTCAACGCCCATGTGAAACAGACCTGTAAACAGATTTTCTTTTTCTTTATGGATATTTTACAAATCACTCGCTGATCTTGTTCGCTCGTCTTGAAAACATTTTTTTTCATTGGGCTTTTGGTGAGATGCCTGAAATAAGATCTGTGGTAAACACGAGCTTAAGAGATTGTTTACATTCTCTTCTACAACATACAATAAGTCAGTCAAAACCCTACTGGTGAATGTCTGGAGTTTATAAGAGTCATAAAAACGGTAGTGACTGAGTGAGACTACTAAACGTTATCACACAGAACATTAGCCACCTTTAGCTTAGCAGCGATAACGTGACGTCAGGCGACCGTGATGTAGTTTGTTGTCAGCCTAATGCTACATTTGTACTTCTTGCATTGAATTTATACTTCAACAATTAGGAAAGTGTTGTTAATATGTCGAGATTATCCTGCTTGACAAAACATGTAAATATCTTGTTTTCTACAATATTACAAAACCCAATGGAAAAATCCCATTGCTTTGAGTTGAAGAAGCCCTTGCGATGCTAACTCCCATGTCTGTCTACAAAAAGCCATCACTGCATCACTCTTTGGTTGCATGTTGTATCAACATCCATTTAACATTCCAACTGAATATGCTTTCAAACTCACAGATCTGGCTGAAGCATCAAACCAGAAGCGTCATGTAGGTAATTCCACTTCATAAAAACCAAACCATAACCATAACCATAAGTGTGATTCACAGAGCAGAAGTCAACCCTGACAATAGACATGTGATCATCATTTCTGAATTATAGTCCCTGAGCTGCATAGTCAGTAGCAGGACAAATACTTCAAAGAATGAGACAAATTCAATCAGAGTTTCATAACTTCCAGCCAATCTTTGTACCGAAACATATTTCCGAAAGGGTTCCAATTTTCCATTGGCCTAGAATAGCAAGATGCTTTGGGCATTGGTGCCTAAATAAACTGCCAAAGCAAAGAAGCCGGTCGTTGAAAGTAGTTTGTACAAAGTCGATAGGACAGATGGTGCGCACTTTAAATGACCCCCGTCACACCACCACTTAAGTTTCAATAACAACACTTATCTATCATGAGGCAGCATGAAAACCTACAAGGCCAAATGAAAGTAATATTAAAAAAAGAGGAAGACAGGTAGGCCTGTCACGACAATTAATTTTGTTGGACGATATATTTTCCCGGAAATTATTGCGATAAACGATAATATTGTTGACCGTTGTAAGACCATTTTAGACCACTGACATAATGATAATATATAATAATAATTCAAGTACATCCTTTCAAACAGAACTTTTTATTGAACATTCAACATTGCAAATTAAATGTGAAATAAAATTGAAATATATAAATTACATATAATAAATAAAACAAATAAATGAAATTATAAAAAATGTATTAAATAAATCACACACAACCAAAACAATCAATTAAATAGACTTAAGCCTGAGAGCTTTCTTGTGGCCAAAGCACACAATTGCGTTTGAAAATGCAGCAGTAAAAAAATATTTAAATAAAGTATCTACGGAGCCCGGGAGGGTTCATAGAGAGGAAAATAAATAAAACAAGGCCACGTTTTATTAATTTGTTTGCACAAGATACTTTCTCGTTCGCACAAGATACTTTCTCATGGTAAAACATGAAGTGCGTGCGTGTGTGTGTGTGTGTGTGTGTGTGTGTGTGTGTGTGTGTGTGTGTGTGTGTGTGTGTGTGTGTGTGTGTGTGTGTGTGTGTGTGTGTGTGTGTGTGTGTGTGTGTGTGTGTGTGTGTGTGTGTGTGTGTGTGTGTGTGTGTGTGTGTGTGTGTGTGTGTGTGTGTGTGTGTGTGCGCGCGCATTTGTTTATGATAGTGTTGTTCGTTCCGGTGCACTCCGGCAGGACAATAGTAGCACTACATCGAAATTAAGATTAAACACATTTATTTCACTTGGGAATGCACATATAACTATGGAGAACCAGATGTGTGTAAATTACTGTTCATGGTCATTTGAAAACAAATGCCGGTGTCGGACACACACAAACACACCGAACACACACACGGAATAGCGGAATAATAAAACAAGTAATAGGGGGAATAATCGGCAATTCGAGGTGTGTGGTAAACCAAGCGGCAAACTCTGGGTAACAGCCGGGACGCCAATACGGAAGTGTAACACACTGCAGTTCATACATGGGCCGCTAGGGACGGACTGCAAAAAGGAGCAATTTCCATAGACCCCCATGTTAAAATGCCCAACTTTACAGCAGAAAAAAACATGTTTCTACCCATGGATGCAGTAGATATTATTATCAATATAGTTAGATTCCACCTTCATGATTATGAATCTGTGAGTGAATTGTTTTCTAACACGACCCTTTTATTTATATTAGGTCTTAAAGTTTTTGCATAAATTAGGGTGTGGTCACTTTGATGGACATGTACATGCCTCACTGTCAGCTAACAGCAACTTATCCACTCTACTAGGCTACAACCATAGAGGCTACAACGTTAGTTAGTCATAGTACTGTACTTGATCCTTTAGCTTTAGCCGTGTTCGTGGTGATTGTGCCTTTTAGGGAATATTGTTACAAATACCAGACAATTAAAATGTTGTGCTGTGCGCTTGAATGTACTAACAGAACTTCCAAGAAGTCTAAAATGATAATATTATACATGTTAATCCCGTTCGTAGGTGTTTGTGTGCTTGGTAGCTTAGCTTGTTACTTATTAGCCAGCTAAGGACGTAACCCTTTATACATACATATACATTTTAGTTTATGATTCAGCCTTGGGTAAGACTTTTATAGTCTATGGCTATGACGCCCATGATGCTAAACGGGAGCAAATGTTAATAGGGGACCCAATTATCCCAGCGGTGGCCGTCGGAGCTAACGGAGCCGCAGTGGGCTAGCTCCAGCCGGCGTCCCGGAGCTAGCCCACTGCGGCTCCGTTAGGTCCGGGCGATGGAGTCCGTCGTTATAACTGGAGATCAAGGAATGTGGCGACATGCAGACTTGGTTCGCCTGCTGTAGTATTAGCTAAATAAATTATGTTGAACAAGGCTTATTAAGCTAAACATCGCCACAATTGTTCTGCTATTTATCGGTACTTCTTTTCTTAACGTGTGAATGACAAGCATTAAGAATAACAAAATATAGCTAGTTCTCTTGCAGATTGTCTCATTTGATTATGAATGTAACGTTTATATAGGGAAACTACACTGTTAGCAGTAACTTGGTATGCATGTATTTTATGTTAGCTTAGCTTCTTAGCCTGAGCTAGCTCTGTTTACTTCCAGTTTGGAGGCAGCAGGTCCCGCCTCCGCCTCTTTGCCCTTATTGGGAGCAGGCGGGATTAGACTCTGACGTCGCTGTCGAGCCGTTAGTGGCCGACTCTGCCTACTAAGGGCTTCTCGGCAACTCTGCAGAATCCTATGGGTGACGTCCCGGACACTACGTCCATTTATATATACAGTCTATGGGTTAAACGTAGCAGCCTCGATCTCTATTCTACGGAGCCCCCTAGGGGACATGGAGAAGAAAAAATATATATTTGAAAAAGGTTTTGCAAAAAGTATTGCGAGATATCGCAAAACTTTTCATTTAGCTCAATGTACTTCCTGGTCAGTTTGGCAACACAGAAACCACAACAACGGAGTGGTTCATCGATTTTACTTTGAGCTTGGCCTTAAATATAAAGATATAACATCAGTGCTTGGCAATAGCTACGGGTTTCACATACAGTAAGTGAAAGACACCTCAAGAGAACACAAAGCATACTCTGAGCTGAGTTATTGCCAGATTTGAATTTCGCGGATCAATAACTTGTGAACATAACGTTGTAAAAATACAAACAACATGGCTTTACAATCATAGCAAGGTAGACAACGAGCTACAGAGTCATTTTTATCAGAACAGTTCGACACGCGCCATCATCCGAGCTAAACTTCAAGAATTGGTCACAATCTGCAGCTGGAGGAGGGAGAGGAGTGCTTAGGGACCATCTACAAACTGCAAAGGGGTTTTGCGAGATATTGCAAAGGTTTTGCGATATCTGGCAAAACATTTTTATTTTTATTTTTTCAAATAACTTTGAACTTTTAATACTATCTCGTGCGCACAAAATAGTATTTTGTGCAGCGAGAAAGTATATTGTGCGCACAAGATACTTTTATTTTTTCTCCATGAACCTTTAGGGGCTCCATAAGTAACAGTATATATATATATTTAAGCAATAGCTCACGACAGGCCGTGGTATATGCTCATTACAGATGTAGCGATTCATTTCAGACAGTTTGAAATGCGAGGGCCATGATTGGTACGTGATCTGCCCTCGCTCAAGGGAAAACCTCCAGCTTGACTTGAGACCGCCCCCGTGATAGCTCAATGTAATTATAATAAAGTCAGCTGCAATGAATCATTGATCCACCAGGGGGTGCAGTGGGGTTCCACACTGGAGCTCATGTGAAATAAAGTCAGATACAGTATGCTGGATGTACAGCGGAACTTTGTTAAGATCCATATGTCACGGATATCATACTCTGTGCTAAATAAGAGACATGTAATCATTTACAAAACAATGTTGTTTAGTCGAAAAAAACGAACGGGAGGAAAATGCAGCCCGGCTCTCGATTTTTAATCCTAATTTAATCATCATCTTCACCACGATCATTTATGTTTATGTTCACCGAATTGACATGAAATCACTGACACATGAATATACTGTATTCAACTTCATTAGAACGTTATTAACGTGCCTAAACTCAGTAATTCACTAAAAATATTTATATTTTAATGGAGCCTCGTCGGCAAATCAGGATCCCAACGCGCAGCGGAGGGATATTGGTCTGCATGACGGGTGTTATTTTCCCCATAAGGAACAAGTCGCTGCAAATTATCCCGCTTATTACACGGCCACATTCTCAACAAAGTAACGACATGACTCCCAATATTAATTTAAATGCTTTTATGGATTTAGAAAATGTTTTTATTGATTTAAAAAATAGTTGTATGTATTGATTTAAATTGACATGCATCCGCTAAGAAAAATAGTCCATTGTTACCGTTTTCTAAACAGTGTGAATGAAACGGCAGCTCTCTCCCCCCTCCCCCCCTGATCTTTCTTCTCCAGCAGCTAAATTAACTGGTTAGGTTACTCTGAGTGACCATAGACTGTATGTGACAAGCTTACAGTTAGTGACGTAACAACACCATAAAAGCTGGTGGGTTGAAAGCAATACGGGAGGTAAAAATAACTAGAATAATTGTGATTTATTTATCGTGGCTTTTATGTTTTTAGGTATAAAATGTTATTTAATTCAGGCTTATAGTTCATCCTTCTCTAAAAGCCTTCAACAATGACAATATTCATAGTAATTTAATAAATCCTTCCAACATACATTGTAAAAAATAGCCTACTGTAAGTTAAGACATCATTCCAATATGTACATCTTCTGATGTAACAACAATAACATTATAAATAATAACATAGCTGAACATGGTATTGCACATTTAGCTTTGAGTGTTACTGACCTGAGATGTTTTTATTACATGAATTAAGGTGACTGAGGCTTTGGGATGCAAACTCATCTGTATCAAAAAAGGTGACAAGGATCCGAGCCCCCGGCTCCCCCACCCCACGGAATATCGGCTTTAAAATGAGGAATAACAGAGGATTTCAGGAGTCAGAACAACTAAAGCAGCAGTGTTAACAGAAACGCCAAAGAGTCACATCTAATAGAAATATATAAAAGCATTTATTTTAATTGTGTAGCAGTCAGTTTTTAATTTTGGCAGCACTGTTGAGCATTTTGAAAATGTATTTTCATGCCTCTGTGCAAGGCTTAGTCTTTCTATCTTTATAGCCACATGGTGTAAAGTAACTAAGTTCATAAACTCAACAAGTACTATACTTGGGCACAATTTTGAGATACTTGTACTTTATTTAAGTATTCCAATGTTTTGCTATTTTCTTCTTCTACTCCACTACAGTTCAGAGGTACATGGTGTACTTCTACTCCACTCCATGTATTTAATACCTTTAGTTACTTTACAGATGTGGATGAATGATGTGAAATATAATCAAGTGTTAAATCAGACTTTAGTTCCACCTGGAGTAAATCCACAAGCTACCCTGCAGTATACAAAGTCATTCAAACTAGCTGCACCTTTACCAGCTTTGAGAACACTTTCATGATCAATCATTATAAAACATATCATATATATTATTCTGAAATGGATCAATCTGCACAATGACTACTTTTACTGTCGCTACTTTAACTATATTTTGATGATAATACTTTTCTACTTTCACTTGAGAAACATTTTGAATGCAGGACTTTTACTGTAACAGAGTATTCCTACACTCTGGTACTTCTACTTTTACTCAAGTACAAGATCTGAGTACTTCTACTTTTACTCAAGTACAAGACCTGAGTACTTCTACTTTTACTCAAGTACAAGACCTGAGTACTTCTACTTTTACTCTACAAGATCTGTGTGCTTCTACTTTTACTCAAGTACAAGACCTGAGTGCTTCGACTTTTACTCAAGTACAAGATCTGAGTACTTCTATTTTTATTCTAGTACAAGATCTCAGTGCTCCCCCATACCCCAAAAATATTTTTATTGCAGATCTACATGAATCACACAAACTACCTATTTTGGATTCAAAACGGCAAATTTCGACAAGTTTGCATCAAGCACAACTGAAACATAACATCTGAAACGATGTAACAACATAATACACTTTGATGCAGCTTGTGATGTGATGAGTGAGGGACACGGCTTAGAACGGGCATGTCGCCTGGCAGGACAGGAGAGTGTGCACCAGTCTGCCTTGATCTATGAACTCATGTCCGTGACACTCACTGCTGCCCACAGCTGTTTTATAGAAGGAAAACCTCCTTCACTTCATCCAACTCCACTCATGAAAGTGTTTTAACCACACACACACACACACACACACACACACACACACACACACACACACACACACACACACACACACACACACACACACACACACACACACACGCACACACGCACACACGCACACACGCACACACACACACACACACACACACACACACACACACACACACACACACACACAACATGAAATCACTGACAAATATGAATATACTGTATTCAACTCAGTAATTCACTAAAAATATTTATATTTTAATGGAGCCTCGTCGGCAGATCAGGATCCCAAAGCGTAGCGGAGGGATCTTGATCTTGAAAAATTGTCCGTTGTTACCGTTTTTTAAACAGTCTGAATGAAACGGCAGCTCTCAGCTGTGTATTTACACAACTAATGGCCCATCAACCACAGCTCTCTTGAAAAATTGTCCGTTGTTACCGTTTTTTAAACAGTCTGAATGAAACGGCAGCTCTCAGCTGTGTATTTACACAACTAATGGCCCATCAACCACAGCTCTCTCCCCCCCTCCCCCATGATCTTTCTTCTCCAGCAGCTAAATTAACTGTAGGTTACTCTGAGTGACAAGCTTAAAATAGACACAAGTGACCATCAGTTAGTTGACTTTTATGTTCAACTGCTAAATTCGTTACAGACAAAAAACGGCTTCTACTGTACCTAATTACCTTAACACTAGAACCGCCAGAGGTTTTTCTATAGGCCTACCTAAAACCGTCAAATCCCGCTATTAGAATGCAGTTTTTAACAACATAGGGTGCTACATAAAACACTTTAAGGAAAAGTCACGGACTGGGAGACTTTAATATTTTATTGAAAAAAAGTTACATTGCACACACACAACACACATCACACAAATTGACCCGATTGGTGGTTCTCGTGTTAAATAAACTCACTAATTAATTAAACCAGTTCAATACGCATTATTCTTAGTCTTATCATTCTTTATGAGCGCAGAAATAGTCTTAAAATCCGATCTATTTTTTAAATGAAATCAGACGGCAGGCAGTTAGCTCTGATCACCTATGATAAATGCGCCACACCTAATCGCTGGCCATTCAGCCACAGAGCTCCCTCTATACAAATCAAACTGTAGACGGTGTGAAAGCACCTATTGTTTTAAATAATGGTCCGAATGTGACCTGTGAGTCTTCTGAATTACCGTGGGACAGGCAGCACATTCTAAACTAAAATGTTCAATCAATACAACAAAGTAACATCTTATCTTATCTTAATAATATCTTCATATTAATAATAATAATAAATCATACAGTATGTATCCGAAAGGGAGCAGGAGGAAGCAAACACAAAAATATACAACAAATATACTGCATATTAAGGCAAACGATTGTAAAGGTAAAAGTATGAGCATAACAAATAAAGAAGTGTAATGTAAACATTTACATCATTATTATGATTATTTAATATATAAAGACTATATATTATTGAATTACAAGATTAGATATACTTTAGTATAGTATCTAAAATATTGATGTGTTCAAATGCTCTTCAAAACACAACTGAAAGTCCATGAGAATTGTCTTTCTGTATTTGTGAATGAAGCGCCATCTCCTGGTTAAAACCTGAAATTGAAAATCTGGCAACGCCCTCTTGGAAAATAGTGGGAGGGCTTAACATTCCTCTATACTGGTCTTAGGCAGGTCGTAGGCAGGAAGCTGTAAGCTGGAGTCTGAAATGAAGTGCTACATCTGTATATCACAGCTAAGGGGCGTGGTTCAGGACAACCCCCTTAGCTGTGATATAATGAGCATATATCACGGCCTGAAGTGAGCTATTGCTTTTATAAAACAGTTACCAAGTGTGGCAATATGAAAGAAAAATACACACTCTAATTTAAATAGTTTTTATTAGTAAATAATGATGTTCAAAATAAAATAGTCCCTCCTTTGCCTTCTGCACAAAACATAGTGCAAGGTGGTTGCTATGCAACAACACTAACAGCAAGCGAACATATTAGACAGAGAGCGTTGTTCCATTATTTGGCTGTTTATTTACATTAATGTGTATGTTGCTGTTTATTGTGCATCCACTGAAAAACTGTCCAGCATCAGTAGCATGGCTTACGTGGTCACTTTTATAGGTTGAGGTTGTTCGAGGCCGTTGCTTGGCGTGGCGAGAATATTGCTCCACTTTCTCCGGTCCCCGAGATTGGGCTTCCAGTAGATCTGGAGAGAGCTTTCGCACCTGTGGCCACTAAAGGTCATAATTTATCTGCTTTGTTTCAAGACCCGCATAAGAAAGCTTTTGAATGGTGGTACTTTTCCAGTTGGTCTACCTGCTCTTCACGTAGCTCTACATGTCGTCGTTTAGGTGCTTTTTTTTCTGGAGATAGGCACTGCTCAATCCACTCCTCCATACTATAGTAAGACCCCCCCGGAGGTCGAAGTTAATCTTAAATGTTTCCATTTTATGCTTTGTAAGTTTGTTTCGTAATGGAAGAAATTTAAATATATTTATAAAACTGACAAGTCAAATCAAGCAATCTGATTGGTCGATAGCGTTTTTGCGGACCTCTTTGATTACAGATTTGAAAACATCGTTGCTTGCTTTAAAAGTAGCACAATTCATTATGTTAAACCTTCAAAAGTATCTAGATATCCCTGCCCAAATGCCAAAGGAACTGCACACTGAATATGTTTTGCCGTTTGATGTCTATGTCTGGACCGCTGCGTCAAAAAGGAGGGCTTCTGCCCCGTTACTTCTCCGCTGCTTTCTTATTCCAGTACAGTTTGCTTTTCAGCCCAACGGTATACTGTTTTTCTCAGACGCGGAGGGATACTGACTTGTTGTGAAAAGTAACTTACAATTCTACCCGTGGTATACGCTCAGTATATCACGGCTAAGAACCAATCAGATTGCTTGATTTGACTTGTCCGTTTTATAAACAAACTTATACTATTGAGAGAGCGAATGCTGGCGCACTTAGCTGCCGCTGCTCTCCAGCTACTTTTAGTTTTAGTTTTATGTAAGGCAACTGTTATCGCTCACTTTGATGGCTTTGGCCATTATAATATGATCTGGATGTATCTGCCCAACGATCGAATTAACCGGTGTATGTATATGCAGTGTGTGTGTAGTTTGGACTAACATCAACCCTACCTGCTGTGTGTCGGGCCACCACCCCTCACCTGGCTGCTTCCGCAGTGTGAGGCCCATCCTCTAGCCAAACATCACCGACAACTATGTGGATCAACGAGCTGTGTGTGTGGTCTGTTCTCTTCTGGACTGCCCTGTTGTTCAACCTAGCGACAGCGGCACTCCAATACACAATGCACACAGCTGCTGAGCTCCTCCGACTACTATTCCACCTGCCCGACACATCACCGGCATTGCACCTCTTTCTGGACATTTCTCGTCATCCCCGTCGGAAATACATCCACCGTGGTTCCCGGCGAAGATTTTATATCGATGACTCCAAACCCATACAATCCATCTGGTCTTCAACTCGACAACACCCAAGAAAATCAGCACGGAAAGTTGACCACACTGTCTTAGCCAGCTTAGCCAGGTCGGCTAACGTTAGCGCTAAACATAAACAGGAGCACACTGATGTCAACTTTGGACTATTCAACATCCGTTCTCTTACGACCAAGGGTCCTCTTCTCCAAGATCTCCTGACTGATCGTAAGTTTGATTTTCTCTGTTTGACAGAAACGTGGCAACAACCTAATGACTTTTCACAGTTGAATGAATCTACTCCTCCTGGGTTTGTTTACATCTGTCAACCCCGTGCCACAGGTAGAGGGGGAGGTCTCGCGATGATTTACCGCAAGAGTTTGAAAGTCTCGTCTGTATCTGTGCCCGTTCATGGCTCATTTGAATCAATTGCCTTAACTCAATGGGCCTATCCCTACCATAGTTGCAAGCGTCTACCGTCCACCTAAGCTTAATAATAATTTCATAACCGAATTTGCTGCTTTCATCACACATCTCTGCTCACTCTCACCTAACATAGTAGTGCTGGGAGATTTTAATATACATATCGATACTGTTAACAATGCTCTCACAAAGGACTTCACATCTTGCCTGGACAGTTTTGGATTACAGCAACATGTCGATTTTCCGAATCATTCCAAAGGACATATTCTGGACTTGATCTGCTGTCCTGGTGTCACTCTGATCACTCATTAATATCCTTTACTGTCACCTTAACACTAGGGATGCACCGAATATTCGGCCACCGAAAATTATCGGCCGAAAATGGTTAAAAAGGCCATTTCGGCTTTCGGCCGAAAGGGTTTTAGCACCGAAAAAATATCACCGAATGTCAGAAAACAGGGTTACGTTGATCATACTCCGCATAGTTGTCCGGGTATTTTGATTTCAAGTGGTGGAGTAATCCGGAAGTGGTGAAAGTCTTTGCAGTTACACCCCCTCGAGAAAATGTCAGCTGAACACGTTTTACAAATCGCAATCCGCACCTCTCTCTCTGATATTTTTAAATATCTCCAAGCGGCAGACATGTTGGCTGTGAGCCAGCCGCGAGCATGGTCACGCGCAGTGCTTGTCGCCGCGTTTTGATTACGTCATCACAACAACACGTTAGGTTACCAAATGTATAGGTGCATTTGTTGTTGTTGAAAGCCTGGCTGTTACAGTCTTTATTTACAATATTTTGGTGTAGGCCTACTGGCCTAGATGTTTATGCAGTTTTAAAGTCCTTATCTTACATTAAAAACTTTTTTTGGCAGTTGATTTCTGGGGGGTGTATGCAACAGATAGTCAATGTATGTTTCTTTATTTCATACTGAATAATATGTAAAAAAAGGAAAAATATTAGGTCCAATAAAAAAACTTTGCTTCTGGAAGCAGGCCATTTCGTGACGTCACGTGTGGTTCCCGGCTGCCGCTGTCTGGCTCCCTGCTGCCGTCCGGATCGCACAAATCGCTCCCATTTCTCCCGTAAAACCTTCTCTTTCGGGAACAAATGAACGGTAAAACCATCCCGATTGGTGTTGCTACACCCGCCAACGACACACCTCTTCACCATGATCCGGAAAATTTGACCCATTTTCCCGATATTAACAAGTGATTTACAGCAAATAGGAAACGATATTCGATCTATATCACGTGTTACTGGAATAAGACCCAACAAGTTAATGCATTTTGAAACAGTTCTATGATCTTTCAGCTACAGTAAATTACGCAAGATAAGGACTTTAAAGCACCTTGGCTTTGTTCTGAATGCACTTTGTTGTAGTTATCCTACAGAGAAAAGAAAATGCACTTGACTTGGAATTAATGTACTGTATGCATTCAAAAGTGCTGAATAAATGTTTTATGGACCCATAATAATGATTGTTAAGTTAAGTTACGTTAAGTTAAGTTAAGTTAAGTTAAGTTAAGTTAAGTTTTACCATAATCATGTCTTTTTCCATAATCAGGTAGCTGAACAACATTGGTAAAAAATGTATACAATATCTATATATACATATTTCTATTAATCATTTTCGGCCTTTCTGCATTCGGTTTTCGGCCTACTGTTTCCTATTTTTGGTATCGGTTTCGGCCAAGAATTTCCCATTCGGTGCACCCCTACTTAACACTGTCCAAACCAAATCTGTCACGTGTTATTTCCTTCCGCAACATCAAGGATATTAATTTAACTACACTCTCCAGTGGCATTGACAACCTCCCCAGCATAAATTGTTCATAAACTACTCAATACCCTGGCTCCTTTAAAAACCCGGCCTGTTTACTTCACCCATTCTGCTCCTTGGTTTACACCTGAACTACGCCAACTCAAAACAAAAGGCTGTCGATTGGAACGCCCCTGCAAAAACACTGGACTTGTCGTTCACAAAGAGATGTACAATAACCACATTCTCCACTACAAGGACACTCTCTCTACAGCCAAATCATCATATTACGCAGTTCTCATCAGCTCTGGGAACCCAAGGGTCCTGTTCTCTACAGTGAAGAAAATTCTACGACCACCGGACTCTCTTGCACCTCATCAGTATTCAACTGCCTACTGTAACTCCCTCATGTCATCTTTTAATGACAAAATAGAAAACATTCACCAGCAACTAACTGCTATTACCACCTGCAGTATATCTCTCCCTGTTTTCAGCGACCCTCTCTCTCATTCTCTTTCAAGTTTCACACTTCCCTCTGCTGTTGTAATATCTGACCTCATCAGTAAATCCAAGCCATCTACCTGTCAGTTAGACCCTCTTCCTACCCCCCTGGTAAAAGCCTGTCTACCTTCATTGTCCTCCCTTATAACTGTCATCATACACTCCTCCCTCACCTCTGGTCTTGTTCCCTCACTTTTCAAATCAGCCGCCATCACGCCCATACTGAAGAAACCTGGTGCAGACCCCAAGAATTTTAATAACTTTCTTCCCATATCTAACCTACCATTTCTCTCAAAAATCCTGGAAAAAACTGTTGCATCCCAGATCCATACCCACTTGTCTGACAATAACCTGTATGAACAATTTCAATCTGGTTTCCGCCCCCATCACAGCACAGAAACAGCACTGGTGAAAATCACTAACAACCTCCTCATGGCAGCTGACTCCGGACAAATAACTATCCTCATCCCCCTTGATCTTAGTGCAGCTTTTGACACTTTTTCCAACAGCATCCCCATTGACAGACTGACCTCCATCAGGATCACTGACACACCCCTCCTCTGGTTTAAATCATATCTCTCTGGCCGCACTCAGTTCATCCAACTCAAAACCTTCAAATCACAGCCACTTCCAGTCACGACCGGTGTTCCCCAGGGCTCTGTCCTGGGGCCTCTTCTTTTTATAATCTATTTACTTCCTCTTGGCAATATCTTCCGTAAACACAACATCCACTTTCATTGCTACGCGGATGACACCCAGCTCTACTTGTCCTCCAAACCAACCACCATCCTCCCTCCATCCTCCCTGTCTGACTGCTTACAGGACACATCCTGGTTTTCCTCTAACTTTCTCAAACTTAACGACAATAAAACCGAGGTTCTCCTCATTGGCACAAAATCCACCCTAACCAAACCTGACAGTTTCTCCATTACTTTAGACAACTCTTCAGTCTCCCCCTCCCCTCATGTTAAGAGTCTGGAGTCATCCTCGACGGCACACTTTCATTCAAATCTCACATCAGTAATATCACTCGGTCTGCCTATTTCCATCTATGCAACATCAACCTCCTCCGCCTGTCCCTTAACCCTAAGACCACCGCCATTCTTGTTCAAACCCTGGTCACTTCCCGCATCGACTACTGCAACTCCCTTCTCTTTGGTCTCCCTCTCAAATCCATCCACAGACTTCAACTGGTTCAGAACACTGCCGCCCGCATCATCACCAGAACCCCTCCATTAACCACATCACTCCTGTTCTTCAGCAACTTCACTTGCTCCCCGTCAAATCCCGTATCGTTTTTAAGATTCTGTTCCTCGCCTTTAAGGCCATTCATAACCTCACTCCTCTGTACCTCTCCGACCTCCGGCACATCAACACACCCATCCGCACACTCAGATTTTCCGCTTCCCTCAGCCTCACTTCACCCCCCTTCTGTTTAACCACCATGGGGGGTCTAGAGCCTTCAGCCGCTCTGCACCCTGCCTCTGGAACTCCCTCCCACCTGACATCCGCAACACTGATTCTCTCCCCATTTTCAAATCACGCCTCAAAACATATCTCTTCACACTCGCATATCCACCCTGATCATTATCCATCACACATCCTCTGTTTTTATTTATATGGTTATTTGATTGATTTATATACTGCATTGTCTTGTTTATGTCTCTTATGCTAGTGTTATGTATTGTGTATCTTGTTCTTTATGTGTTTGTACGGCGACCTTGAGAGCCTTGAAAGGCACCTATATAAAATAAATAAATTATTATTATTATTGTATATTAGTGTTGTCACAATACCAACATTTTGGTTTCGATACCGATACCAAGTCAAGAATTGCGATTCCGATTATTTTCTTAAAAAAAGGGAAAAAGTCTTAAATGTAATTATTGTGCTTTATTTCACACCATAACCATAACACAAACTTCTAAATAATGAGAACAATAAATTAAATAAATGACAATAATTGGTATTAAATAAAATTAAGCATCATCTCAAACAACTTTTTTGTCAAAATAGATTTGTATATTAAACAACAGAAATGACGGTCAACACAATGAGGTCTCCGACAAAAAATAGAACATAGCCCTAATGTTTAGCAGCATAACTGGCTTGATTATGTCCCTACTCAGACTAAACCTTATTCCTAGGATGGCAGGCTGGTTTTCATTTTTTATTCAGCCAGTTATTGAGAACAATAAATAAAATAAATGGCAATAATCAAATTAAGCATCATCTCAAAGAACTTTTGGCTCCCTTGATTTGCAGGGATCTAAAATATGTCTTACAGACAGGCCTCGTGGTGTCCGTAGGCTTGCCCTCGCTGTCAGAGATATAGCTAAGATACTTCCAAATTTCGCTTCTGGCGTCTTTTTTGTCAACAAGCCGAGGCGCAGCGGCAGTTGCACTCCCACTTGCAGCCTTGCTTCTCGTTTTCTCACATGCTCTGGCAGCTAGCGCGTGCGTGCACGAGAGAGGGGAGGCACTTAGAGCATGCTTGAGAGGGGAGGGACTGCAGGAACGGCTGCAGTAGGGGTGGGCGATACCACAAAATCTGGATTCGATCCAATACCAAGTATTTCAGGGCCAGTATCGCCGATATCGATATCGATACTTTTTTCAATGAAAAGCGTCTTATGTACTTTCATATAGGGGAGAGCTGCATGACAAGGTTTTTGAGCTGAAATCATCATAAGTAGACTAAATCTGAATTCCTTTTCATGAATACAGACAGGACAGTTTTTTATAGACAAATAAACGTTTTACTACAAATTTACAAATTTAAAGTGCAAACATGAAAAATAACAATACAAAGTGGCCAGAGTAGCGAAATGTCTTCTTGCACACATCACAGTTCACAGTGCTCCACACAACGCTGCTCTTTCTCTCAGCCATCATGCGCGTTTGTGTGTTGCACTCGCGAGTCGCTGGCTGCTGCTGTCCTGCCCTGCCGGCTGCTGTCAGTCAGTCAGCTTGATGATCGGCGTTCAGGCAGGGAGCGCGCTGCGCGTGCGCGGGCCTCGAGGAGAGGAGGACAGCAGTGGAGAGAGAAGAAAAGAGCATATACTTGTGTTCGTCTGCAAATAGTTTTTTGAAGAAATTGACGAGTAGAGGAGACGGAAAAAAAGTATAAAAGTATCGATCCTATTGGCTCTAGTATCGATATTTTGAAACGTAACGTAATATCGGAAGTATCGATATTTTGGGATCGATCCGCCCACCCCTAGGCTGCAGTGCAGGGAGTGGAAGCAGAGCGCTGAACACACACAGCTCTTATTAAAACTGCGCTTTCTCACCGGAGTACTTTTCCCCGTCATTCTTAAAGTAACAATACTATTGAAACGGAGGAATCGTAAACATTTTAACGACAGGGTATCGCGGTACCTTTCAAGTATTGGTACACCGTACAACACACGTGCACAGGTACGGGCTAATGTTGCCCGGGCAACGGCCCGTTTGGCCTTTTTGGCTGACCTGCCCCCCTGGAGAGAGCGAGAGTTTGTTTTTCTTTTTTCTGTTAGGCCGAATCAACATGATAAGCCCACAATTAGTATTGTAGCATCTCGCTGCGGGGAACACACTTTGTCAGCGCTGTCATCTGCCGGTGCGTTAAGACCACCTCAGTGTCGGATTTTGGAGACTTGATTTTGAGTTGTCTCATGGCAGTTGGGGTATAAGGGACAAACCAGGGGACTTTACTTCCTCTTGATACCATCGGTTATTTACAAAACAAACACCTAAATATAGCCTACTTGTTGTTTTTGTTCTTCTGTCTTTCTGTGTCTTTCCATCTGTAAACTCCCTCAACGGGGCAACTCGCTCTCTTTTCTTGATCGCCCTCTCACGGGTGAACAGTTCAATGTCCCGCTTCATTGTAGGATTTCTGCCATGTCTCTACCACTTTAGTTTGAACAACTCTGTTACTAAGTTATGGAATACTAAATAAATAAGTAATTAGATACCTTACCGTTACTGTCTCTGCGCTCATAAAGAATGATAAGAATAAGAATAATGTGTATTGAACTGGTTTCATTAATTAGTGAGTTTATTTAAGGTAATTAGTTAGAGGCCCTATTGTATCAGTATGTCTGGACTGTACAGCAGTTACAATGGTCAAACTACATTAGAACAGAATTGTGCCCATTTTGTCTTTAATAGTTACTAACATTAGATATCTTTGATGAGATATGGACCGCAAAACATTTCCCTGGTTTTCATTTTTAAAATCAAGTTACCGAATGCAAGTAGTCACCTTAGCTTATTTTGTTATGAGATGTGAATTACTGTTCAATGTAGTTGATGTAATAATAGTTTGGTTTCTTTTACATTAAAAACAAGTTACAATTTTCAAAAGGTCTTGTGTTTTTTATCGGGGGGAGAACTTTTTTCCAGTTTAGAGCAATAGCCCCTCCAAATGTCTGTGCACGTCCCTGGCAACACTAATATATATATATAGATGTATATATATATATATCTATATATATATATTAGGGGTGCACCGAATGGGAAATTCTTGGCCGAAACCGATACCGAAAATAGGAAACAGTTGGCCGAAAACCGAATGCCGAAAGGCCGAAAATGATTAATAGAAATATATATATATATATATATAATGTATACATTTTTTACCAATGTTGTTCAGCTGCCTGATTATGGAAAAATAAATGATTATGGCAAAACTTAACTTAAATAATAATCACTATTATGGGTCCATAAAACATGTATTCAGCACTTTTGAATGCATACAGTACATTAATTCCAAGTCAAGTGCATTTTCTTTTCTCTGTAGGATAACTACAACAAAGTGCATTCAGAACAAAGCCAAGGTGCTTTAAAACTGCATAAACATCTAGGCCAGTAGGCCTACAACAAAATAGTGTAAATAAAGACTGTAACAGCCAGGCCTTCAACAACAACAAATGCACCTATAAGTGCATGCATACAAATGTGCAAACTGGATAAATCCAGATGAATGTAACTATTTACAAATGAAATTACAATTCAATTTCAAGAATCTGTAAATAAGGCTGTCTGTCCTCATAAGCAAAGTAGTAAACATTGTATAAAGATACATAAAGTGAAAACTGGATACAAAATCCACAATCAATTCCAAATTAAATTACAATTTCAAGAATCTGCAAATAAGGTGGTCTGTCCTCATGAGCAATGTAAACAACATTGTATCATTTCGATACCGAAAGTACAATATATTGAACACTGTGCTGCTGTCATTTCCCCCTAATGATAACCTGAGATGGTGAATTATAACTCACAATGAAAATGGTTCAGGAAAGTGGGTATAGAGTAGACATGTAGAACTAGATAAGCTTATGATAAGCCAGCCTTGTCTACTTATTAAGGAAAAGTGGGAGGTTCTTTTTAATTAACATTAGCTTTTCTGCTTTATCAGCCATAAGTCTGTTCCTCTTCTCATCAAGCACATGAGAGGCAGCGCTGAACAGTCTCTCGCTGTCAGTGCTTGTGATTTGATCTTACTCCGCATATTTGTCCGGGTGTTTTGATTTCAAGTGGTGGAATAATCCCGAAGTGGTGAAAGTCTTTGCAGTTACACCCCCTCGAGAAATGTCAGCTGAACACGTTTTACAAATTGGAATCCGCGCCTCTTTCTCTGATATTTTTAAATATCTCCAAGCGGCAGACATGTTGGCTGTGAGCCAGCCGCGAGCATGGTCGCGTGCCGTGCTTGTCGCCGCGTTTTGATTACGTCATCACAACAACACGTTAGCTTACCAACGTAACCCTGTTCTCTGACATTCGGTGATATTTTTTCGGTGCTGGAACCTTTTTAGCATTTTTAACCATTTTCGGCCGATAATTTTCGGCGGCCGAATATTCGGTGCATCCCTAATTGTTAGTGCCAGCAGATCTGCCCTTTCGGCAAGCTATGTGGACAAGTAAATTTTTCTTTAAAAAAACATGAAAATACAATGACAAGCAAGTCATAATGTCAAACTGGCTGCTTAGGTACTAGTACAGTAAAGTTCAAATACAGATTATTTCAGTTCATCGAAATGCTAAACCTTAATGTTTATTTTATTATATTTTGTATTTATTTGAGTGAATACATTATTACAGTTTAATAATAATAAAAAAATATATATATATATTTTATGTTTTGTGATCATTTTTTCTGCTGTACCGAAAACGTACCGAACCGAACCGTGACCTAAAAACCGAGGTACGTACCGAACCGAAATGTTTGTGAACCGTTACACCCCTATTGACTTCAATGCATAATTTTTCCAAAGTAAGGTCCCATGGGGCGGAAATAGATGGGCATGACTTCGCCATTGGATACCACAGACGTAGAGTTCTTTTTGGGGACTAATTATTCTACATCTGAATCTCCGTCCATTATTGCTGTGTGTGCAGACTGCCAACAGTGGTGTTTCCCTCGCTGCCAAGAAGAAAGGGGGCGGGGACTTTGGGAGCGTGTGATCAACACAACAGACCTTCAATCAAGCAATGAGGTCATTGCGGTGCGGTCAAGACGCGTTGTTAGCTTGTAGATCTTTTATTTTTTGACAAACGAAACTGTCGTACTACAGAAATATAAATTAAGGTATAGTCATAATCATAGAATGTGCACTTGCAGCACTCACAGTGAGTGCACATTATATGACTGAGTGACTCTCCGTATCACGATAGATATGATATATCTGAAAAGGCATATCGTGGAGACCTAATATCGTCTAGACCAGCGGTTTTCAAAGTGTGAGACGCGCCTCCCCTGGGGGGCGCCAGAGAGCTTCAGGGGAGGCGCAGCGTGAGACACAAAAGAACGAGAAAAAGACGAGTAAAGTGACACTTGCCCACTTGTGGCTGTCTGTGGAGACCGAGTTCCCCCACCTCGCCAAAAAGGCTGTAAAAGTGCTCATTCCCTTCCCCTCCACCTACCTGTGTGAGTGCAGGTTTTCCGCATTGACTTTGATCAAAAGCAAGTACCGGTCAAGGCTGCAGCCAGAGGATGATCTGCGTTTATTCCTGTGTGCATCAAAGACGCAGACTCATTGTTCCCACTAAAGTAGGGGTGGGTGTAATGAGGAGGCAAAGTTTACGTGCAGTGTGTTACCGGGAGCATATAAGGATTTATCCACCATGTTGAAAATGTTAAAAAATATATGTCTTGAGAACACGTCGTGCGGAAATATACGGGTCGTGCTGCAGCAAGATGTGCCTGTCCTCTGTAAGAAGGTGTAGGCGACTGACATGCAAGGAAGAACGGCTGTCCACAGGCTGTTCCAACTTTAACAACTGTATTAACTTCCAGGGTAGTGAATTGAACATGCAATTGTAATTGGGTGTGTGGTATATTTTCATGCACGGACACGCATGTTCCACAACACACAAACTGAACAACACTCAATTTTCCGATCGCTACCAGCGTCCTTGCGATCTTGTTATAATAACAAGTACACGTTACTGATGCAATATGGTGGAGACCATTCGGGCTTATTCTAGAGGGGTGCAAGGAATAGTCCAAGTAGTGGGGGAGTTTTATACAATATGTTTAAAACATAAAAATAAAAAGGTTTAAAAAAGTTATTGTTTAATGTTTTAAGGAGGTGACGCTACTCAGCCAATCAAATCGGTGCCGTCAGCACGATAGATTCAAACACACACCGAGACACGACAAGAGGAGAGAAACAGTCGGATTAATTTCAAATGGCGGAAGGTAGACAGCGAAAACAGAGCATTTAATTACATTTTCTCTTACTGGACCTCTTTGAAATGCAATTGAATACCCCTGCATTATAGCAACAACAACAATAATAATAATAATAATAACAGCAATTATAATTGGGAGGGGGGGCGCGGCTGTTCTTATGTTCTCTGAGGGGAGGTTAACCGACCCACACTTTGAAAACCCCTGGTCTAGACGATATATATCGTCATATCGCCCACCCCTACTATATATTATATATTAAAAATGTAAAGCAAAGCAGCACTACCATAATGAAACATGACGTGAGGAGCTGAAGACCAAGTTAAATGCATTAAAGTGTCGTTATGCGTATACAGAATGTTCCTCCATTGTCATTATTCTTGTTTTTACGTCTATGATGGAAATATAACTGAATAATACGGTGGCCCTGAAGTGCAAGACACCACAGCATTTCACAAAACACAACAGCATTTCACAAAACGCCACAGCATTTCAGAAAACACCACATTATTTCACAAAACACAACAGCATTTCAGAAAACGCCACAGCATTTCACAAAACGCCGCAGCATTTCACAAAACGCCACAGCATTTCACAAAACGCCACAGCATTTCACAAAACGCCACAGCATTTCACAAAATGCCACAGCATTTCACATTGGACGGAAAGGGTATTTCTTAGGGAGAACACTTCTTGTTTGTGATTGGACAGAGCCAGCTAGAGAAGCACTGCTGTGATTGGTTGTTTTTGCTGCCAGTCAAGAAATGACGCTTCGTGATTGGCCCAACACATCAGCCGTTAGCTGTTAGCAAACACTCAGAGCTCACAGCTCCTCATATCTGTTCAGAAACTGGACAAAAGTTAAACATATACAAAACACAGACTGTCTATGTCATGGCTAATACAGTCGCTGCTTTGTTTATGTCTGTATGACGTTGTTGTGAGTGTGGACGGAGCAGCTACAGGTTAGTTCAGCCTGATCGATCCGATTCCGATAGGATTAACATGGAGATACGCCCCGCCCCCTCTCCAGCGTCTTGTTTGAATGACAGGAGTAAACACAGAATTAATGCTTTATTAATTCATGGTTTTTAAGGGGCTTATCTCCATGTAAATACTATGGTACACTACCCAATATTCGCATCGCTCTAATCGCTCGAGTTTCACCGCGGCTGTCAGCTGTGTTTGCTCCTGTCATTCAAACAAGACGCGCTGGAGAGGGGGCAGGGCGTATCTCCATGTAAATCCTATGGGAGATACCAACTACAATAAAATGAACATATTTGACCGTGATTTAATTGTCATACATCTTTCAAAGTGATGCCGAAGTAACTACATACTGATAACGGTTAGTAAAAACCATGAATTAACGCTTTGACAAGTCTGCCGACAAGACGGCAGGTGAAAAGCTTTTAAAATGTGTGTTTTCTGAATGGAATTCATCAGGCTAAACTAACCTGTAGCTGCTCCCTCCACACTCACAACAACGTCATACAGACATAAATAAAGCAGTGACTGTATTCGCCATGACATAGACAGTCTTTGGTTTGTACATGTTCAACTTTTGTGCAGTTTCTGAACAGATATGAGGAGCTGTGAGCTCTGAATGTATGCTAACGGCTGATGTGTTGGGACATATTGCGCTGTCGGGCGTTGACCAATCACAAAGCGTCATTTCTTGACTGGCAGCAAAAACAACCAATCACAGCAGTGCTTCTCTGGCTAGCTCCGTCCAATCATAAACAAGAAGTGTTCTCCCTAAAGGAATACCCTTTCCGTCCAATGTGAAATGCTGTGGTGTTTTCTGAAATGCTGTGGCGTTTTCTGAAATGCTGCGGCGTTTTCTGAAATGCTGCGGCGTTTTCTGAAATGCTGCAGCGTTTTCTGAAATGCTGCAGCGTTTTCGGAAATGCTGTTGTGTTTTCGGAAATGCTGTAGCATTTTGTGAAATGCTGCGGCGTTTTCTGAAATGCTGCGGCGTTTTCTGAAATGCTGCAGCGTTTTCTGAAATGCTGCAGCGTTTTCGGAAATGCTGTTGTGTTTTCGGAAATGCTGTAGCATTTTGTGAAATGCTGCGGCGTTTTCTGAAATGATGTTGTGTTTTCTGAAATGCTGCACTTCAGGGCCACCGTAGAATATGTGACTATTTTCCAATGTTACACAGCAACTCTAACTGTATAATGAAATATGTAGTAGTCCTTTGTACTTATAAAGTTGGATTAGTGTGGTCAAGTTGTAAATGTCATGTATTTATTGCATACAATACAAAAAAGCAATTAAACCACAGTGATAATATATTATGATGAAAAGCTTAAAGAACAACTTGCAGGTTATTTTTTTCTACATCTATGCTTAAACTTGCTTGAAAATTACAATTAAAAAAGTGAATGCAGGATTTGATATGTTTTACGAGACATAAGGGCAGGAATTCAGAGGGAAAGGAGCAATTTTGAGCTCTGCTCTTAAAAACGGCTTTCTTTTAAGGTCATACAGATGGAGCACTGAATTTCGGACTCCAGTTTACAGCTTCCTGCCTACCACCAGCCAAAGACCAGTATAGAGTAGAGATGTTAAGATTCACCGATTCGCATCGGTGCACCGGCATAAACGTTCAAGATGCGAGTGCACCGGTTGAAAGAGTGCACATCGGCTACAGTTTGGGTTGAACTCGCGATGCATCGATTGCGTAGCGTCTTTGCATCGGTAAAAAAACGATTCATTCATATAAAATCCCCTTATCTTGTCAACGTTCAGCAGAGACGATCTTTGATATTTGCTTCGCCACTACGGAGAACGAGAGTCTCAGTTATCAACACACACGGAAGTTGAGGAGAAAGAGAAACACAGCGCAGCGAAAAATACCTACAAATCAAACGTTTGGCAACACTTCGGATTGTTCAAGAAAGACGGTGTAATAGTCATTTATGCTATATAGTTGACCGCAGGTCATGGAGAGTAATAAGGTATCCGTAGACCTTTGTATGAGGTATCTTTATTACTTAACAGGTCTACAGCCATGATACATAGATCCGTCCTAGATGCGGACTTGCATACACACAGTATCACTCCGCAGCCGCACCCCATCAGTAACGTCCTGATGGTATATGTGCGCGGCACTATTACTACAGATGGTCAACTTGAAAAATCACTCGCAAATTGTTAACGATGCCGAGCCGCTTTAAAGTACACAAGTAGTACGAGGAACTTAGCGACGCACATAAAGAGGCGACATGGGGTCTGCGGCTGAAAAGAGAAACCTGAAAGTGAAATATATGAGTTAAATCACTCAGTGAGGTGTTCTGTCAGAGAGAGGTGTTTAGCTTACAGCAGCCTGTGACGGCCAATAATAATTTAAATGTCTTCCTTACTGTAAGCAGTTATGAAATACCTGTTTGTGAAAGGTTATTTGTTTTCTTTATTGTTCAGATAGAAACCAATGCTTTCTGCTCACTGTTGAGTTAGCCTCTGAGTGTTAAGCACATCAGGCTGGCAGCTGTATGGGCATTGCTCTATGGTAGCTGTTATTTGCACATTGTTAATCATGACTAATGCATCCTTACATTGTTTAACTGTGAGGTGTTATACAATTGTACTCTGGAGAGCTTTTAAAGGTAAAAAAATAAACGGCATGATGGGATGTGCAGTACCAAATATGTAAAGCACTTTTTTGTTAATGTATGATTTGCTGCATATAAGGAATAAAACTAAAATCCTCTGTCGTACCATATTGAAGTATCATTATTTTTGCATCGTGTTGAATCGCATCGTATCGCCCCGAATCGCATAATGTTGAATCAAATCGTATCGAACTGTATCGCAACAGGGGTGAATCGTATCGTATCGCATCGCCTGGTGTTTCAAAGGTATCGTTAATGTATCGTATCGTGGCAACGTATCGAGATGCGCATCGCATCGGCCTCAGTGATGGAGATGCACATCCCTAGTATAGAGGAATGTTAAGCCCTCCCACTATTTTCAAAGAGGGCGTTGCCAGATTTTCTATTTCAGGTTTTAACCAGGAGATGGCGCTTCATTCACATATACAGAAAGACAAGTTTCATGGACTTTCAGTTGTGTTTTGAAGAGCATTTGAACACATCAATATTTTAGATCAACTAAAGTATATATAATCTTGTAATTCAATAATATATAGTCTTTATATATTAAATAATCATAATTATAATGTAAAT
The DNA here is from genome assembly GCF_949606895.1 of Notothenia rossii. NCBI lineage: Eukaryota > Metazoa > Chordata > Actinopteri > Perciformes > Nototheniidae > Notothenia > Notothenia rossii. Next base: position 53,964,543 of record NC_136906.1, on the reverse strand, counting down.
GTTTACATTACACTTCTTTATTTGTTATGCTCATACTTTAACCTTTACAATCGTTTGCTTTAATATGCAGTATATTTTTGTGTTTGCTTCCTCCTGCTCCCTTTCGGACACATACTGTATGATTTATTATTATTATTAATATGAAGATATTATTAAGATAAGATAAGATGTTACTTTATTGATTGAACATTTTAGTTTAGAATGTGCTGTCCCACGGTAATTCAGAAGGCTCACAGGTCACATTCCGACCATTATTTAAAACAATAGGTGCTTTCACACCTTCTACAGTTTGATTTGTATAGAGGGAGCTCTGTCAGTTTTCGAATTACCCATTTGCTTTCGGGGAGCCCTATTTTTCAGAGCACATCCTGCTACTAAATATGTCACACGCACGCTCTGTTGACTGGCGCAGCAGCGCGGATGCGATCAATTGCTATAAAAACACTCTTCTACTAATACAGATGGTGTCACTATGCCGGCGGATGTGGCCGTTGTTGAAGCCTCTTCAGGCTCCGCATCGGCAGGCCTCTCCCTCGGTGTGGAGCTGTCAAACTCGACCCTAACGCCGCTTACAGCCGGCCAACTAAAAGTTGTTTTCCGTTCACGTTGTCATTTTTAGACTCCTTCGCTTCTTTGCTTGTGAATCCAAAAGCTGTGACGCTTGGCTGTTTTCGTTTTGTCATATTTTTTTATTACACAGCCAGAGTTAAAAAAATATCATTACATTGCATTTTTTTTTTTTTTTTTTTTTTTTTTTTCAATATATATATCAATATGAACATTTCAAATACCGCGCCGGCATCACCGCCATAATCATAGCAACGTAAGTAAGAATGCAGCGCCGCCACATACAGATGGCAACACCCAGACATATTCACAAATATAAAACAAATATTCAGAAACTGTAATGAACAATAACTATTATTTATTTCAAGAACTGTTATTTACAGAAACTCAACATTTTTAATCTGTGTGACACAAATATGCACGATTGTTTTGGGCTCCCCCTATTTATCTCAAAGTCAGCCTTCAGGGGAGCTCCCTCCCTCTTCGGGGGAGCCAAGCTCCTCCTAGCTCCCCCCCATTTCGAACAGTGTCTGTGGCTGAATGGCCAGCGATTAGGTGCGGTGCATTTGTCATAGGTGATCAGAGCTAACTGCCTGCCGTCAGATTTCATTTAAAAAACGGATCTGATTTTAAGACTATTTCTGCGCTCATAAAGAATGATAAGAATACGAATAATGCGTATTGAACTGGTTTCATTAATTAGTGAGTTTATTTAATACTAGAACCGCCAATCGGGTCAATTCGTGTGATGTGTGTTGTGTGTGTGCAATGTAACTTGTTTTCGATAAAATATTAAAGTCTCCCAGTCCCTGACTTTTCCTGAAAGTGTGTTATGTAGCACCCTATGTTGTTAAAAATTGCATTCTAATAGCGGGATTTGACAGGTTTAGGTAGGCCAATACAAAAACCTCTGGCGGTTCTAGTGTTAAGGTAATTAGGTACAGTAGAAGCCCTTTTTTATCAGTAACAAATTTAGCAGTTGAACATAAAAGTCAACTAACTGAGGGTCACTTGCAATGACAGTGTTGTGTCTAACTGTAAGCTTGTCACTCAGAGTAACCTACCGTTAATTTAGCTGCTGGAGAAGAAAGATCAAGGAGGGAGGGGGGGAGAGAGCTGTGGTTGATGGGCCATTAGTTGTGTAAATACACAGCTGAGAGCTGCCGTTTCATTCAGACTGTTTAAAAAACTGTAACAACGGACTATTTTTCTTAGCGGATGCATGTCAATTTAAATCAATACATACAACTATTTTTTAAATCAATACATACAACTATTTTTTAAATCAATAAAAACATTTTCTAAATCCATAAAAGCATTTCAATTAATATTGGGAGTCATGTCGTTACTTTGTTGAGAATTTGGCCGTGTAATAAGCGGGATAATTTGCAGCGACTTGTTCCTTATGAGGAAAATAACACCCGTCATGTGTGTGTAGAGGTGTGTGTGGTTAAAACACTTTCATGAAGTGAAGGAATTTCCTTCTATAAAACAGCTGTGGACAGCAGTGAGTGTCACGGACATGAATTCATAGATCAAGGCAGACTGGTGCACACACTCTCCTGTCCTGCCAGGCGACACGCCCGTTCTAAGCCGTGTCCCTCACTCCTCACATCCCAAGCATCCCCACAAGTGTATTATGTTGTTACATCGTTTCAGATGTTATGTTTCAGTTGTGCTCTGTCTATGTTCAGTGATGCAAACTTGTCACCTTTCGGCGAAATTCGCCGTTTTGAATCCAAAATAAGTCGTTTGTGTGATTCATGTAGATCTGCAATACAAATATTTTTGGGGTATGGGGGGGGCTGGGACCCGGAGTAATCTGCGGCCGTGAGCTGTTATGTGCCATCATGACACGCATGGTGTTCTTTTTGTAGATATTATTATGAAGTACGAGCTGTGTGCTCGAGTCTTCCTGCCTGTCGGCTCTGCTCATGGATGTATAATAAGGCTCTGCTGCTCCGAGATGATGGTCTAGCTTCAGCAGCTACATTAAATACGGGTGCGTTCGTTAATATTAACTGTGCGTCCGGAGTCACTGTGGCACAGACTGGACCGCTGGTGAACAGCTGTTAGAACGGGCTGTTCAGGTGTTCAGAGCAGAGCTCCCTGTCGGAGCGGCAGAGCGTGATGTGAACTGAAAAGTTTTTCTGTGGCAATATTATTTAAGGAATCGTTGAGCTAGCTAGCTAGCATACATTGTCACTATCTGCTAACGTTAGCTTTAGCCTTCTATTTCTAATAGTTTTTTTCATAGGCTATAAACAGAGGTGGTATAAGCATATATATTGTACTTGAGTAAAAGTAGAAGTACTCAGATCTTGTACTTGAGTAAAAGTAGAAGTACTCAGGTCTTGTACTTGAGTAAAAGTAGAAGTACTCAGATCTTGTACTTGAGTAAAAGTAGAAGCACACAGATCTTGTACTAGAGTAAAAGTAGAAGTACTCAAATCTTGTACTTGAGTAAAAGTAGAAGCACACAGATCTTGTACTAGAGTAAAAGTAGAAGTACTCAAATCTTGTACTTGAGTAAAAGTAGAAGCACACAGATCTTGTACTAGAGTAAAAGTAGAACTACTCAAATCTTGTACTTGAGTAAAAGTAGAAGCACTCAGGTCTTGTACTTGAGTAAAAGTAGAAGCACACAGATCTTGTACTAGAGTAAAAGTAGAAGTACTCAGGTCTTGTACTTGAGTAAAAGTAGAAGTACTCAGATCTTGTACTTGACTAAAAGTAATAGTCCCAGAGTGTAGGAATACTCTGTTACAGTAAAAGTCCTGCATTCAAAATGTTCCTCAAGTAAAAGTAGAAAAGTATTATCATCAAAATATAGTGAAAGTAGCGACAGTAAAAGTAGTCATTGTGCAGATTGGTCCATTTCAGAATAATAGATATGATATGTTTTATAATGATTGATCATGAAAGTGTTCTCAAAGCTGCTAGAGGTGCAGCTAGTTTGAATGACTTTGTATACTGCAGGGTAGCTTGTGGATTTACTCCAGGTGGAACTAAAGTCTGATTTAACACTTGATTATATTTCACTTAATTAATCCAGATCTGTGAAGTAACTAAAGGTATTAAATACATGTAGTGGAGTCAAAGTACACCTAGGCCTGTCACGATAATTAATTTTGTTGGACGATACATTTTTATGGAAATTATTGCGATAAACGATAATATTGTCGGCGCCGTTTTAAGACCATTTTAGACATAATGATAATATATAATAATAATTCAAGTACATCCTTTCAAACATAACTTTTTATTGAACATTCAACATTGCAAATGAAATGTGAAATAATATTAAAATATATAAATTATATATTATAAATAAAACAAATTAATTAAATTATAATAAATTAATTAAATCACACACAACCAAAACAATCAATTAAATAGAGTCAGGCTGGAAAACAGAGCTCTCTCTCTATATATATATAAATAAATAAATATGAGCACACATTATCTCACAAGCAAAAAAAACCTCCTTAAAACAACAGTCAAGTGTACAGTCCACTGTCAAACACCCAGATGCCTCAACAGGCCATATCCAATCTGTTTTTCTAAGTTTTCGAGCAAGGAACACCAACATGTTTGCATTGTCGGGCGGGGGCTCTCCATCTCCAGCTGCCGTGTTTGCTCCCAGCTGGAAAAACGGAATGGGGTGGTTGTGTTTTAGGTGGTTTAAAATGCGTGGTATTGCCTGCTTTTGTCGCTACCTTTTTTAAACCAATGCGACACACCGCCCGGCTCATTCAAGTCCGTAGGTTCGCCTTGTTGATTTGGTTTGAATCCAAAATACTGCCACACCGGAGAATCGAGATGTGTAGTTAGGTTTTGTAACCAATTCCATTTCACTTTAAATTCCCCGCGAGTAAGTCACACATTGTCTCCCGCTTGTCGCTATATTATTAATTTGGCTGCTACGCTGCTGCGCGTGCACGCGGAGTGTCCTGACCTGGCTGTGCGTCAGCCCCGCCCATCACAGCGCGCCTGGCAGCCACAGCGCTCCAGGCTAAAATGCTGGTCATATCTTTATGTAAACGGCAATTTATCGAGCTCAGAAAAGTTATCGAGTCCATTTTTATTTATCGTACGATAAGTCAATTTATCGATTATCGCGACAGGCCTAAGTACACCATGTACCTCTGAACTGTAGTGGAGTAGAAGAACAAAGTAGCAAAACATTGAAATACTTAAATAAAGTACAAGTATCTCAAAATTGTGCCCAAGTATAGTACTTGTTGAGTTTATGAACTTAGTTACTTTACACCATGTGGCTATAAAGATAAAAAGACTTAAGCCTTGCACAGAGGCATGAAAATACATTTTCAAAATGCTCAACAGTGCTGCCAAAATTATAAACTGACTGCTCCACAATTTAAAATAAATGCTTTTATATATTTCTATTAGATGTGACTCTTTGGCGTTTCTGTTATTATTAACACTGCTGCTTTAGTTGTTCTGACTGCTAAAATCCTCTGTCATTCCGTGGGGTGGGGGAGCCGGGGGCTCGGATCCTTGTCACCTTTTTCATACCTGATGAGTTTGCATACCTGTATGTTAAAAAGCCTCAGTCACCTTAATTCATGTAATAAAAACATCTCAGGTCAGTAACACTCAAAGCTAAATGTGCAATACCATGTTCAGCTATGTTACTATTTATAATGTTATTGTTGTTACATCAGAAGATGTACATATTGAAATGATTTCTTAACTTACAGTAGGCTATTTTTTACAATGTGTGTTGGAAGGATTTATTAAATTACAATGAATATTGTCATTGTTGAAGGCTTTTAGAGAAGGGTGAACTATAAGCCTGAATTACATAACATTTGATACCTAAAAACATAAAAGCCACAATAAATAAGTCACAATTATTCTAGTTATTTTAACTCCCGTATTGCTTTCAACCCACAAGCTTTTATGGTGTTGTTACGTCACTAACTGTAAACTTGTCACATACAGTCTATGGTCACTCAGAGTAACCTACTGTTAATTTAGCTGCTGGAGAAGAAAGATCAGGGGGGGGAGGGGGGGAGAGAGCTGTGGTTGATGGATCATTAGTTGTGTAAATACACAGCTGAGAGCTGCCGTTTCATTCAGACTGTTTAAAAAACTGTAACAACGGACTATTTTTCTTAGCGGATGCATGTGAATTTAAATCAATACATACAACAATTTTTTAAATCAATAAAAACATTTTCTAAATCCATAAAAGCATTTCAATTAATATTGGGAGTCATGTCGTTACTTTGTTGAGAATGTGGCCATGTAATAAGCGGGATAATTTGCAGCGACTTGTTCTTTATGGGGAAAATAACACCCTTCATCCAGATGAGGATCCCTCCGCTACACTTTGGGATCCTAATCGACCGACGAAACTCCATTAAAATATACATATTTTTGGTGAATTACTGAGTTTAGGCACGTTAATAACGTTTTAATGAAGTTGAATACAGTATATTCATATGTGTCAGTGATTTCATGTCAATTCGGCGAACATAAACATAAATGATCGTGGTGAAGATGATGATTAAATTAGGATTAAAAATCGAGAGCCGGGCTGCATTTCCTCCGTCCCGTTCGTTTTTTTCGAATAACAAAATTATTTTGTTAAATAACAACATGGTGATGTTTTGTAAATAATTACATGTCTCTTATTTATTAGCACAGTAGTATGATATCCGTGACATATGGATCTTAACAAAGTTCCGCTGTACATCCAGCATACTGTATCTCACTTTATTTCACATGAGCTCCAGTGTGGAACTCCACTGCACCCCCTGGTGGATCATTGATCCATTGCAGCTGGCTTCATTATAATTATATTTATCTATCACGGGGGCGGTCTCAAGTCAAGTTGGAGGTTTTCCCTTGAGCGAGGGCAGATCACGTACCAATCACGGCCCTCGCGTTTCAAACTGTCTGAAATGAATCGCTCCATCTGTACGTCAAACGCGTCATATTACATCACAAAGGGGACACATCTCCGCTCTCTGACCGCGGGAATAGTTAGTAGTTGCGTTGAGCAGTTGTGTTGAGCGGTTGTGTTTTAGTGAGCTGGTATTTTTCGGTAGTTTTACATTGTATTTCACCATTTGTAATCATGGTGCAGTATTGTGTTTGTGCAGGTTGCACAAATACCAGCCTGTCAGGACATCGAGTCCACTATTTCCCTAACAGGAAAAGAAAGCTAGCTAGCTTTCGGTCCTGGGTTCGTTTTGTGCAGACAAAGAGACGGGACTTCAATGCTGCGTCTGTGACGAAATGTATATGGATATTCTAATGTAAATATGTGTAGCTCATCAACAGTCCTGCCAGTAACGTTACTATATTATCAATGCTACTTTAGTTATAGCCTGATATATGATAGCTAACTTTACAATGTTGTGATGTGACGTTAGCTAACATTCTGTAGCTAACGCCGATCCCTCACCAAGATAGCTGCCCCTTTCCCTGCTCTCTCTCTCCCCTCCGGTACAGCTCCGAAGGTAGTGTGGAGTTGCATTAGGTAACGTTTATCAGGAAACCGTATTACATCTCTCTCCCCCCTTTCGCTGCTCTCTCGCCCCCCCTCCTTCCCTGCTCTCTCTCTCCCCTCCGGTATAGCACCATAACATAGTGTGGAGTTGCATTAGGTAACGCAAGATACGGCTGATACTTGCACATTAGTTTCTGTTATGGATCAGTATCAACAGTCCTGCCGGTAACGTTACTATATTATCAATGCTACTTTAGTTATAGCCTGATATATGATAGCTAATGTTACAATGTTGTGATGTGACGTTAGCTAACATTCTTTAGCTAACGCCGATCACTCACCAAGATAGCTGCCCAGTTCTCCACTGGTTCTCCTCACACTACAGCTCAATTTCTCTCCAATGGCCGTTATTTCTTCTAATCCTTGGCTGCTCCTGGTCTCTTGGACGCCTAGCAGGCTCATAATTATAAGGTTGTGGTCCGTCATATGCATTCGAATATACATGTTCAACTTCTTCTGTGTCTTCTGTGTCGAAACTAGCATTGGGATCCATGTTTATTAATACGTTACAACGGCCGCTCTCCCCCTTGTTTCCCCTTCGTTACGTCACACGCGGGAGGTCACGTGGGGAGGCTTTTTTGATGCGGAGGTAAAAATGTCTTACAAAAATGACGCCAGATGTCACTGTAGTGTATATTTATGTATCAGGGTATATGCAGGAATCCTGAAGTCAAATGTAATACCTTTTAAGACCTTTTTTAACACCCTTTCCATACATTTTAAGACCTCATCGCAACTTTGAGTTCTAACCGGTTACATTGGCAACACACTTTACCTCACATTTACTATATTGATTGTAAGATAGCAAAACTAAACAGAGTGCAGACAGACTACTGAAGCCTCCTTTCCACATTAACTTCAACCTCTCTGTGAAGGTCAGGTTTAATGCAGTATGCTGCTTTTTTGCTTCTGTAGACTCTGTGCTCTTTCATTCCAGTAAAACTCCTCAGAAACCATTAGAAACCAGTATTTGACCAATAAACAAAATAATTGACAAAACTTTGAACTATGAAATATGTTAAACTTTGGTGAGCTTCAGCGGGGTAATGCCATATAGGAGCTCCCTCACAAATACCCAGGGGTTAAATTGGGCTGGGGCTGTCCGGGGCTAAGCCCTGGCACATAGGACGATGCTCTGACGTCATCACCCTCACACATTTGTCATATGTTTACAAAAAAGGATATATATGTTAAGACTTTTCTCGTTCTTAATATAGACTATATTTAGGGTCGATATCTGTTGACTTTACTTTAAAATAGCAGATCTCTGTGACCGGATATAGTTTGGTTTAGACCCCGGCCCCGAGGACGCATACAGTAAAACGCATACGCAAGCACAAAAAAGGCTTCCGTTCACACGCATTCAATTCATTAACGTGTCCGTTCGCACTAGACCGCTGGAAATGCTGGAAACGATGTAGTACATATGTCAGGCCTGTAAGTGGCGCTGCTGCCGCCCGAAATACACCAACAGCAGCGAAGAAGACCCCGGAGCATGGTTGCCATGGTTGCCCTTCTGTTTATTCTCCGTGGTGGACGGCGTGTTCTCCTGCTGTATCTCCCAGGTAGTCCACCAGCAGATGGAGGGGGCCGTGCGGCAGAGTTTCCGTAAAAAAAAAATTCCGCCGGTCAACATGTCCGTTAAAGTTTAAATCTTCCGTACAAAATTAGAAAAGTGCCGGTCAGAGGTCTTCTTTGTTATTTATTGAGCTTTAAAACAAATTGATAACGACTCTGTTCTCTGTATAATAATATAATAATATTTTAATAAACGGTGACTACCTCTCTTTTCCTCCCCCTCTTCTGACAGCCTAGCAGCAGCAGGAGACGTGGGGAGAGGGAGGCGGGCTATTTCATCGTTATCAGAAAATGATCATATAGGGCTTACACACAGCCGTTGGACCCCCAGAGCGTTGCGTATGCCGGTCAACCCACCTTGGGACCCGTTACCGTAGTCGTTTAGTGTGTCCCCCCCCCCCCCCCCCCCCACACACACACAGAGCGGAGCAAGGCAACGAAACTTAAAATAATAAGCAGCATTTTACGGCGCGCTATGCATGGGGCCGCCTTGGGGGGTTTCCCGACATGTCGTTTCAGTAAATTAAGGGTGTTTCATGTTGTCGTTGCTGTGGACCTTCTTTAATACCTTGGAAAATGCCGTTTAATACTTTTTAATAGCCTTAATTTTCGCTAAATTGATTTATCAACTTTTAATACTTTTTAAGACCCCGCGGAGACCCTGTGTATATTTTTTTTGAAAATCTAGTGTATACATCATTTTCCTACACATTTATTCACAGGTGTCTTTAACCGTGTGAAAAAAAAAGCAAAACTAAAATAAGAAGCCATTATCAATCAGCGACAGAATGCAGATTAATGATTTTGTGGACAGAAGGCCAGGGATTAGAGTCAACGGCCTTCAAACATGTCAGGTTTATCTAATGGCTTGTGTCAGCCCGCTGTGTTAACTGACTTGACAACAATCTATATGTTTAGCCTTAAAACATTTAGTCTTGAAGTTCAACCAGGAAGACCGTCTTTATATCCTGTCAGTCACATATTTCCATTTTACTATGCTCACCCCTCCCAATCAGTGATCGGGGGCGTCACTCCCCAGCTAAACCTATGACTTTGATCTCTATTCCCATAAGCCAATAACAGCGCATTGCCAAACCTTTAAATCTACTCTCTCCCCTCCTGACAGCTGTCATTTTAGGTGACTCGACACAGCCCTCCTCCACCCCTTCCACCTCCTGTTCCTCCGAATCCAGGGTTCACGTCAAGCTTAAACCAATTTTCTTCAGACCTCCATCAATCCCTTCATGCCTCCACCACCACCATGATTACGTTGTTTTCGTAATCGTTGCAAGCCATAATCGAGATTAAAATACCATTAATTGCACAGCCCATGTTTTGGCTTAGTATTCCCCTCCCGAATGATAGTCCCGCACAACGGGGACTAATTGCCAAACACCATCGCATTCATCTGTGTATTCTTGGCCATAAATATATTTTGTTCCATCAAAACATGTCTCTCCTGATTGAAATTATGTATGCATACATGCCACTTATTCATATGGTATTCAATTCCTGATTATTAATCCGAGCTCGAATTTAGAGAACATTTTAGAATATAAGATCTGTGGTAAACTATGAGGGGCCGTACAGGCCGTAATTCATACTGGTCCTCTCACGCACATACATTCTCCTTTTACATACATATATTTTCACTCTTACATACATACATTCTCCTTTTACATACATATATTTTCACTCTTACATACATTCATTCTCCTTTTACATACATATATTTTCACTCTTACATACATACATTCTCCTTTTCATACATATATTTTCACTCTTACATACATACATTCTTCTTTTACATACATATATTTTATAATATATGCATGTCTGAAGACAATATATGTATGCAAGAGAAGAATGTATGTATGTATGAAGACAATATATGTATGCAAGAGAAGAATGTATGTATGTGAGAGAGAAAGTATAGTGGAAACGGAAGGAGTATGGTTGAAACGGAAGGCAGGTCATTCTCGCGCTGTGATTGGCTCAGAAGGTCGAGCGGGGCGGGCTCATGTTCAGAACTTCGGATTTCAAATCAACATAACATGATGGAGGGAGATGAATCACGTAGATTGCAGCAAGCATTAGGGGTTTTAAGGAACATTTTTATCAACCCCTGAAACTGTCACATCCCTGTCATCGTCCCTTGAGCGGCAGAGGACAGGCTCACAGGCATAGGAGCAGCACGTTACTAATAACGTTTCTCACAGCGCGGTGGAGAGTGAGCTGAGAGAACGTTTCAGATCTGCCAACTCCCAAGTCGCTTCGGCAGGCCAAGCAGATGAAGGAGGACAAACTGGAGGATCTTTGAGATACCAAAACTCAGCTCCACTTTGGGAAGTGGAACTCGCGACCAAGGAAAAGGTGAGAACAACGTACATTGTAACTTAAATGGAAGTTGTCAATCTACTAAATTCTAAATGTATGTTTGCTTATTTAGCAACACACTTTAGCATGCTAAGTGGCCGTACACATGCTGCATCTTTTACCGCCTGGTAAACGTGAGGCGCGTCGCTCGGGCGCGTCGGCGGGTGCCAACTTTCAAGGCCGCTGAGGCAGGTTTTTGTAGGTGTTTATAAAAATATTGTCCTTGGAACAGCAGTGTTTTCCCTTGAAAACGACGTTTCTGTCTGTGCTCTACCCACATAATCACACCAATGTGTGTATGACCACCAGACTCTGGGACAGTTTCATCCGACAGGCCATAAGACTGTTAAACACCTGAACTAAGAACATCCATAACATTCACCTGTGTGCAACTTACAAATTATGTATCACTTGTATACTCTTATGGCACTATTTTATTGTGTTTAGTTGCTCTATTGTATCTGTGTTATTGTGTTGCTCTGTTGGAGGAGCCTGTGAGCTAAGATTTTCATCGACATAACTACCCTGTAGCTATGTACGCATGACCATAAAAGCCTTGAATCTTGAATAGACCTTAAAGGCTTTTATTTCCGATTAATACAATGACAACTAATATAACTGTGTAACACTTGTACACATGTCAATCGAGATGTGTAGAAAATTGAAGTATTTTTTTCTTCACACGCTTTTAAATTCCATGGACAATGACAAGTATGCTACTGTAATATTGAGCTACAACTTGATGAACTAACGTTACTAAATGTTGGATGAATGTTTAAATTTACATATTTCTAACTATCACGCTAATGTTTTTAGCTTGCTATGCTGTTGATTAGTCCCCAATCTGTTTAAGGTGGGGAATGTGAAATCATTTCCCTTGCTAGCCGACAGCTAGTCAGGCATACATATTGATGAACTTAATCTTGCTAGAAGAGGTTAATCAAAGTCTATGTTGTGTATGGGTCAATATCTAAAGCATTACAGAGCAGGTGAGGACACATGGCTGACACACTTCTGTATTGTAAGTTAAGAAGATAATTAATGTATTACTTCCAGCTCCGTCTAGTTTTGTCTTTCAGTAGAAAGACAACACTTTATTTATGATATATGATATATGATATATCGCTTTGAGCACCAGGAAAACCGCTTTATAAATGTAATTTATTATTATTATCTTTTAATGAATATAAAATAAAATATCTGCTTTGTTTTGTCGGGCCAAAACAGTTTATCATGACACTTTCAACAAAGACATCATCCTTCTTCCGGGACCATCCAGCACTGCCGTCATAAAGCATCAGACAAAGCAACAGTTGCATGAACAAGGACATATATTGAATGGATTTGAATTCCAGAAATCCTAGGAACACAGGACTGTCACTGATCAAATTAGGGATGCCTTTGGAGAAAAACTCTCAGCTGATGTGAGGTAAGCACTTTAATGTAATCATCCAGTCCCAGTCCAAACTGTGATATAGTGATTCTATTCAAATGAAAAAAGGACCTAACCTATTAAGCCAGTTATTCATACTAGTACATTTGATTTTGTGGCATCACTTACGTTCGTTCTCATTTATTTTTCTGACTGCCATCATCAAAGAGGAAATGGAAAACAGACGGTCAGAGGATCCGTTTCAATCTGTCTTGTGCATTTTTTTACCTTTTGTCATTTTACCCACTGCTTTTCAGCCTAGAGCTTCTGATGGCATGTAGCAACAGATTGATCAAGCCAAAACTGCGTGCTGGACAGGAACTGGATGCAAATCTCATACATAAAGTGTATAAATCGAAAGCCCTATACATCAGACCATCAAAGTAAATTTTGGTATGTGATATCACATTTGAATTAACCTGCAGAACATTGTAAAAATAATAACCCATAATCGGCGTATAAACATGCCTGAAGATTAAATGTTGTCAGTTACCTCTGTCATTTGAAATGTATGTTCTTCTTGAACTTTAATTTCAGCTTTGTAGTCATGAAAATGTTTACTAGATATGTGTTTATTTATTTGTGTACTTCTATAGACTAATGCAGAGTTAGAATGCCTTTTTTAAATGTTATATCCAAGCACAGAAATTGACTTAATTGGCAGCTGCCTAGTTGGACTAACAGAGCTAATAATAGAAGGGGATACTGGTACTCGTCGGGAGATGTCACTTTTAAAGCATGGACAATAAAAGTAATTGTTAGCAATATAATCATTAATCCAAGTGTTTCCAGATACTCTTCAGTGTACAGTTGGAATGTAGTATATCTGAAAATTATTTGTATGTCTTTCCAAGGATGAGGTTACAGGCTATAGCAGTGAGGACAACATTTGTACGGAAAACACTGGTTCAGCAAGGCAGCTGCGCTCCTCATTTCGACCACGAGATAGACAATCAAATGCATCTTCAGACAGTTTCAACAGTCCAATGACTGCCTCCCCACCAAACTGTACTTCTGCAGTTCAGCCTTTTGCCTCATCACTTGGGTGTGGAATGTCATTCACTCAAACTCCTGCCTTGACCTACCAAAGCAGTATCTCACCCTACCACAGCAGCACATCAGTGAGCAGTTATTCTACTCAACTGCCAGTATGCTCGCTGGAAAGCTACCCTTCCAGCAGTCAGCCTTCTACATCATCATTTGGAGGAACACATTCTGTTGATCCAGCACCGGGCAGCACTCCAGCAAGCCATTGTCCTGTGTTACCCTCTACCTCAACACACCACCAATCAGCAATCTATGCTAGCTACCTTACAATAATGTCTGCATTGTCTGACGAATCTTCTGATGAGGAATTGAACCAGGCTATACTAGCAAGCCTGCAGAGTGAAAGGTTAGTACAAAAAAGATCTCGGAGGGCTTGCAAAAACCCTGGTCGGTGTACAAAAAGCACATGTCAACACTATTTTTTTTAATTACTCACTGTCGGAGGGTAGACACAGTTCCGCACTGTAGGTTTAACCATGTGGTATTAAATAATGATAATTACATCAAGATTTATGACATAATTTATGACATTATGTGCGGATATTTGAATCCCCTGTGCGTTAGAGCTCTATTGTTGTCCAAAAACTATTAAAAACACAGTAAGTCACACCCCTCCACTGAGTGGCACATTCCTTCATCCCTGGTGAGAGTGACTACTTTAGTTTGTTTAGAAATGGCTCCTCAAGACTAATAACAGCAATAAGATTGTTACTCTCAAGAGAGAGGTTACTTGAATGGCAGATGCCACTGAGCATTCTCAGGAACGCAGTTTAGTTTGCAAGCTTATGCTACATATCACCACCTATTGACTTTCTAATATACTAGTATACTTTGTACGTGACAATTATGTACTGAAGTTCAAAATTGTCAATGATCATGAACAACACACACACACATAATGCCACTTGCTCGAAACTAGTGTGTGTGCCCTAACTTTTATTTATCTTGCTAGATCCAGGATGGCTACGGGATGTTTGGTGCCGGTGAGAGATATTTTGCAAGAACAAAAATAAATCATCAGAAGAAATGCAAGTTCAACATCAACCGATCCACAGTCCTGGATGGAGCCATCAGGGGTTTTAAACGAGGGACATACGATCCATGTCACACTATTTCTGTCAGGTTTTCTGATGATATGGGAGTACCTGAAGAGGCTGTGGACTTGGGTGGACCAAGAAGAGAGTTTCTAAGACTTCTAATGGAATCTTTGCCCAAATCTCCGATGTTTGAGGGAGAAGAAGGCAAACTGAACTTGGCCTTTGACAGTAGTGGTATGTATTGATTGTAATCTCACATGATAAACTCCAGATAACCATTTATTACATGTATGTCACTGTTTTATATGATCTTACAGGCATTTTTCAAGTCTTTATACGCATGCATTGTCAAATATATAATAATTGTCATTTATTCTAGCCATGAGAGAGGACCGGTACTTTATTGCAGGCAGGGCCATTGCAGTAAGCCTTGTACATGGCGGTTCTCCCGCAGGCTTTCTGTCCCCAACTCTCTTCTCTTGCCTTGTTGATGGCCCAGAATTGGCTAAGCCAGTGTTGGAAGATGTTGCGGATATTGACCTGCACGAAAACATTAAGAGGGTAATTTATTTTCCTCAGTTTTAGACTATGTTGTGCTGTAAGTAGGGGTGTCACGGTGTGAAATTTTCGGCTCACGGTTATTGTGACCAAAATTACCACGGTTTACGATATTATCTCGGTAATTTTTTTTTTTTTTAGTGTTAACATTAAGGTGACCAGGTACCGATCCGAAGACCTCGAACAACAACGTTGTTCCCCAAACATCCACATCCAACCTGGAGATGAGAGTACATGAAAATAGGGGGCATTCAGCAATGGGTTAAAAAGTAGAGTGTTTATTACAATATAATGTTAAAAATAAAAAAAAACTCTATGAGAAGTGCAGGATTCAACAACGAGGTAAGGCAAAACTGGTTTTGAAGGAACATAACATAAAATGAAGTGCAGCCTGTGCAGATTTTACATTTTACTTGAACTAACTACTCAGAACAAAGATGAACCAGACTGTGTAAAATAACTTATCATAAATGCTGTCAATATTAAACATATTTAAAACGAATAAAAAAGGACTACAATATAATGTTAAAAATAAAAAAAAACTCTATGAGAAGTGCAGGATTCAACAACGAGGTATGGCAAAACTGGTTTTGAAGGAACATAACATAAAATGAAGTGCAGCCTGTGCAGATTTTACATTTTACTTGAACTAACTACTCAGAACAAAGATGAACCAGACTGTGTAAAATAACTTATCATAAATGCTGTCAATATTAAACATATTTAAAACGAATAAAAAAGGACTGTATACTAGTAACCAAATGCACATATTCAAGTATTTTGATGTATCTTTTTACACATTCACAATTACACATTCACAATTGTC
>NC_136906.1:53763578-53946078 GCF_949606895.1 Notothenia rossii | reverse complement strand
ATCTAAGAATGGTGAACACACGAGAGCAGGTGCATTTGCTAATGTAATGTAAATGATTATTATCAAGATTTAACATTATTGACAGTCGGATATAATTGTTACATTTCCCCTTTACCCGAAGGCAAAAGTTATTTCGAGCATTTCAGCTAAAACTATGTGTTAATATTAACAAATATACCTTGCACTGGCTGTGCAGCTGCGGGTGATGGTCTCGTAGATGAGTGAGCAAATTCGATGTGTTGCTCCCTTTCGCGGATACCTTCCGCCGGCATGTCCTGCACACGGGGGCACCGTCCTCCACCAGTTGCCCCTCGGAGTTTTTTAAATATCCAAAGTAGGACCACACTTCTGATCTTCTGCGCTTAGAAGGTGGAAAAATGGTACCATCGCGGCTTCCTTCTTCTGCTGCCATGCTTAAAGTGAGAGAGTGTGATAAAAGAACCTAGGACTAGTGGCGCCTGCGAACGTTCGAAAGTGTCACGTGTGTGGTGTAGAGCTCTAGTAACGCACATAGATAACATTATGTTTTGAAATGCAAAGTATTTAGCGCGGTAACAGTGTAATACAGTGTAACCGTGGGAGTATTAGGGAAATGAAAGCTCTCCCGGTGTAACGGTGTGCGGTAATTTAACCCACCGACATAACACCGTGTTTTGAAATTCAGAAGGTTATCTCACCGTCAAAATATTTTAGCGCGGTTACCGTCTACACCGGTAACCGTGACACCCCTAGCTGTAAGTGTGTCTGTTTCTACACTAGTAGCTAGTGCAGAGGGGAATATGTTCAAATGTTGGCGCTTTCAAATGTGGTTTTTTTGTATGTATTGGAAGGTCACGGAGGGTAAATCATTGGAAGATCTGCTAGCAACAACAGAACCACTTGAGGAGTATTTGGCCAATGCTGGCTGCCTGAGTCCGCTGCGGAGGTTGGAAGACAAGAATCTGCTTGTAGATGACATCCTGATGTTCCAAGTGATACACAGAGTGCGTGGTCCTTTTGAGAGGTATATTTTTATCCTCAGTTTTTTGCCTCTCCAATAAGGAATTGAAACCCATGAAGATTGCATTGTGTATGTGTATGCGGTAATTTCCCGACTAAACCGCACCGTATATAAGCCACATGACAGTATTATGTTACATCATCGTGGTGCGAGCGCTTCTAGCCATTTAAAAGTTGTGGTACAAAGTAGTTGTGGGCTTGGGTTGTGTGTTAGAGCAAAAATACTGTAAACCCTCCCCGCACGCGTACATACACACATGTATTTTTCTCCTGTTTGAACAGCATCTAAGCAAGTCATTTTTCCTTGCCATGACGTTTAAAAAGGACTACATGTGAAGATGTAAAAGCTTCTTTAGTTCAAACTTAAGTCGCCAATCAAAACACTTTAAAAAGCAAGTGTGATTTTTACTCAGATTTCGGGATGGACTGAGAACTCTTGGTGTGCTGGACAAAATCCAAGCTCACCCGGAGAGTTTTCGCCCCCTTCTATGCTGGTCTCCTACAAACCTCACAGCTGACCTGCTTGACAGCCCCTTCACCATCCGCCTATCTACAGTTGGCAGCAATAGAAGGAGTGCTGAAGAAGTTGTTGTTCCTTTCTGGAGAGACTACCTAACAGATGCAGAAGGTTAATGTATAATTGTTTAAAGCGTTTCTTGTATGAACTGAAATATCTCCTCGCTTGTAATTAACAATGCACTGCATCTTGACATTGTATCAGTTAAGTGCAGTGTTTTTTTTGTTTGTTTGTGTTCTTTCTAATTTCCGATGTATTGACTTTTCTCTAGATCAAGAGGGAACACAGAAGCTGAGGACAATTCTTGCCTTTGCCACTGGAGCCAATACTGTTCCACCAATTGGCTTTGATCCACCACCTTCAATTGAATTTCTTCACCAAAATTATGACTCAGGAACCACTTCTAAACTTCCCATTGCAAACACCTGCATCAACTGTTTGAAGTTGCCACTGCACAGCTCTTACATAGACTTCCAGGAAAATATGGACTTTGCACTGGGAAATACCCAGGGTTTCGGCATAGCTTAATTCATGGGCAGGCCTCCCTCTCAGTATTCTGTTTAAAGGTCAAGTTCACACTCAAATAAATACATTTTAGTTAAAAAAAATCCCAAAAAGTTATTGACACGTTTTTATTGTGGATATCATTCCACAGTGTTTTGCTGGGAACATCTTTTAAAGTACAGTTCAGATTTTGAGAAAGTTCAATAAAGGCAAATTCAACTTTATTGATACTTCAATTGGCTTTGGAACTTGGCTCTGTATTTTTAACCAGGAATAGGTTGCAAGTCATTTTGCAATCAAAGTTTTAAAAAGAAAAAGGTTTTATAAAGATGTACAATTGTTAGGTTACTGTTTAGGTTCATGGTTGCAGTTTTCTTCCAATTAATGGATCCTTGCTGTGTATAGGATGTTAAGACCTTTATGTGCATTAGTGAGCTCAAACCTCCATGTTTAACATTTCCAGCCATATGTCTTACTTTAAATGTTCAAAGAAATTGTTACCAAAAGTAGTGAAACACGTGTGAATTGAAACCACATTTTATTAAAAGCTTTTGGCTCTGGAGAACTTAATAAATTGACTGAAGTATTAATTATTTTAACATTTGATGTCCTTTGTCAAATACAATGATACAGCATCAGTGGAATATGTGAGAAGTCAGTAGGAGCACAAGAAGCAACACAAAATCATTACACCATAGAACAGAAGAGGACAAAAGCTGAACTTTTTTTCCCATTACTCCACTGAAATAAACGCTTTTTCTTTTTAAGCAGTGTATGTTAAAACTCACAATATGTTTAAGTGTCTGTGAAATAGATTGTCGGTGTGTTTTGCTTTGCTTTACACTACTAAAGGCCGTACATATCCTGTGTGGACCTTTTCTATTGATGTGAATGTGCTCTTAAATAGGCCTATCTGTCGAGGGGGGTTTTGTTTCTTTTTGGTACGCCATTTGGTTCTATGATTTTAGGTATGCCTCTCTTCAAGAAAATACACAAGGTTGCAAAACAAATATATACCATGATTGACATCATCTTCAAATGGATCAAAAGTCTGCTGAAGTATATCCATTGTTGGGTCACTGATGGTAAGGTTAATAGATGGAACAACAACAACATTGTTAGTCTGTAACTCTGGGAGTGGTCTGTTGTCATCAACACCAAAGCCACTGTCTATATCATAAATACCATTCATACTTGGGTTATGCGTTCCTGAATTGTTGACTATGCCTCTTTGCCACAGCTGAAGAGGAGTTTGCCCCCTTTCTGTTGAAAGACCATGGTTATTCCACTGGTTCTGAAACTCAGTGGCAGCCCTTTGAACCTGTGACAAATAAATATAGTGAAGACAAAAATATATGGAGCTCATTAAGTGAATCTAATACACCGTGCTCCTTCATAAAGTTGAAAAGATTAACAAAATGAAATGAGACTACTCGATTTACCTCTGCCCATAATCTCTCAATTCTTTGGTTGTGCACTGACCTGCCAGTAATTACACTATGTCTGTTTAATCCTCTTCTGTAAAGCATGAAACGGGCAACACCTGGGTTTTCCAGTCCATGATCACATCTCACCCTGGACTGTAGTCCAAAGTTCTGAACACCGTCGATGAATAGTGACAACACACTAGAGGCTCTGTTGTTGTCAAGACAACCAAGGTATATGATGGTTCGACTGAAACCATCACCACAGCCGTGGAACACCATTCTCCATCTCACAAGCTTGTGGTTTCCATCTATGTGCCTAAGAGAAATTAAAATCAGAGTAAATCATGAATGGGAAAACTATAACTAGGCCAAGGTTAGATATGCATAAATAATTTAAAACTAAGAGAAACAATTCTTAATAATGACCTCTTGTGCTTTTGATGCTTAGTCCATTTTGCTTTACACTCAAAGCTGTGAATGCAGGACTTATACTTGTAATCAAGGGTTTACTTTTTACATTTACTTTCACTCAAATAAAGGATATAAGTACTTAAGGATTGTAAGAGACTGACAACTGAGTTTGTGCTACTTGATTCAACCAAAGTTGTTCTATTGGGAATTTACTCACCATAATTGATTGGGGGTTGGAACACTGTAAATTTGTCGACGTATTGCATGACGTCTTCTGAACGACCGTCCAATGGGGTCAACTTCTTGCAGACTCTGTCTAACACGCCACCTTTGAATGCGCAACCCACGTGACCTCAAGCTCCCATGCACATATCGTTCACCTGCATTTGTGGTGCGGTGAAGAATTTCACCAACAACTCTGTTCAAGTTGTCATTGGATAGTGTTGCATATGTCAGTGGCAGAACGCCAAGCTGCTGTCTATGCCTGTAGAGAGTCCGACAGCTTACCCCTAAGCATGTTGCAATGCTTTGCCAGTTCATACCAAGGGATACCAAATGAGATATTTGCTCTCCTGAAATGCTGTATCGAGGTCTGCCTTGATGTCTATTCATGACAGATGGAGGCAACAGTGCTAAACTATTCTCAGACCTGGTTCTTTGTCTGGTTTCATAAGCTGTCAGCAACAAATGAAGACATCCATGCAAGGACTCTAATGTATTGAATACCTCTCTTGAATCTTCAGCAAATCTTGAGATTGACAGAAATCCAGATAAGGTTTCAATGTGGTCACGAAGTTCTCCATACATCCTCTCATGAACAAAATAATCTGTACCTTCTCTTTGTATTCGTTCAATACATTCCAAGACATTATTAAAATAATGTCTAATTTGATTTTCATTGCTACTTACTCCAAAAAAGAAAAACTGTACTTGCAAAGAAAACATCATGACTTTGAATAGCATCATTGTATTGTATAGCTATTTAAAATCAGGTTAGGATAAGCTGAGCAAGTCACGCATGTGTATTTTCTGGTTTGAGAGTGACTTCCTTCTTAAGGCGGGACTTCCTGTGTCAGTAGGTAATGGATACCAAAACGGATGAGACCAAATACATGCGAGTGTCAAGTATGTGTGTAAGTGACAATGTATGTATTTGAGAATATGATATATGTTTATACATGTGAGAATAGAAATATATATATATGTAAAAGTTAGAACTTTTTTATGTGAGAGTAATATATGTGTGGAGGACGTGTAATGGAGGTTATTCCCTATCTTTATTCAAGAGCGTGGTCTTTACATTTGAGAGCATAATTTATTGATTTCACGTTCAGATGTATTTATTTCCCTCAAACCCTGTCCTCAAATAGTCAACAACCCTGTCAAAATCCCTCAACCAATAGGAGGCCAGGTGTCCTTGCGGGTGCGTTCGCTTTACTTATTAGAGCGTCCCGTAAGGGCGGTTACTCTTTGGTTTATAAACTCCCGCCCTCCACGGCTTTATTGCATGTACTTCACTTGTTTGATTTACAACTTTTGGGGTAAAAAAGCACAGTTAAGTTATATATATAATATATATATATACCAGCACAATCCGTGTATATATCGACTACGGATCATTTGTTGTTCGGAAGTATAGTAAACGGAAGAGCGTCTGGGAGGCGTTTTTGCTTTTTACCTTACTAAATGGTCTCGTCAAAAGCACTCCATTTATCCATTTATTTTATTGTATATCCTTGAGGCTGGGGAAGATATATCAGCATGTAGTTCAACATGCAAATGTTCTAATGTACAACTTTACAAGTAAGTATAAGTATGGACAAGT
The DNA here is from genome assembly GCF_949606895.1 of Notothenia rossii. Taxonomy (NCBI): domain Eukaryota; kingdom Metazoa; phylum Chordata; class Actinopteri; order Perciformes; family Nototheniidae; genus Notothenia; species Notothenia rossii. The sequence goes on along the minus strand of NC_136906.1, from coordinate 53,940,395 downwards.
AAATACAATAAGTTTAATAGGAGGATGTGGATTTATTTTCTCTCACCTTGTAATTACACAATCAAACAATCTATAATTTAGCTCTGGCCTTCACTCACAAAAAAACATTTGGATGAATTGGACACATTTTTCGAAGCTCTATTGACTGACATGCAATGACTGGGACTGATGGAAGAATCTGCGAGGAATGAACTAGGAGCAGATAAATAATCATATTTTAAATAGCAGCTTCATAAGAGGCTAACAAGAGTGACAGGGTGTGTCAGTGTGCTGAAGGATAGACCAGCTATCCAGGCCAGTCTGTATAGATTTTCCAAGGGGTACAAATGCTGCTGCTGGAGTAGGCCTACTGACTGGAAGTATTGCTGATATCATGTCTACCATCCTCTTAAAATAATCTGTCCAACAATATCAGTCTCATGAAAAAAGGTGTTTTAACGCTTATTCAAAATAGCAGAGATTAGAGAAACTTGTTCTCAGGAGGGGACCTTGACAGAGGATTACTCAAAAAGTACACAGTACTTCATAGTATTTGTGGGAGTAGTTTCACTAGTCCAATAGTGTCAATCTCACGAAGAACTAATGACAAAAAAAATAATCAGTTTTTCCCTCATCAAACTTAGCAGAAGTGGCTTGATTTTGTTCTCAGGAGCTCGGGGACTTTGACAGAGGATTTCAACAACAATGAAAAACACACTAGAAGTAGGCTACTTCATTGTGGTAGTAGGTGTAAGACTACTGAGTCCAGCAGTATCAATATCATTAAGAACTAATGGTAAAATTGTCTTTGTATCACTCATCAAAGATAGCAGAAAACATGCATTATGTAGGCTACTAGAGGACTTTGACAGAGTATTTCTCACAAAGTACACAGTAAAAGTACTTCAATGTATTGTTAGTAGCAGTCAAACTAGTACCGAGTCGAACAGTGTCAGTTTTATTAAGAACTTGTGGTAAAAAATATTTGTAAAAAGAAAATGAAGAGCTACTGATTTGAAAAAATGAGAGACGGCTCTCTGTATAGTTTAAATCTCCTAACAATGTTGTCCATTTATTCTTCTCCCCTCGAGTCCAACAGTGTTAGTTTTATTAAGAACTTTCAGTCAAAAATATTTGTAAAATATGAAGAGCAGCTGATTTGAAAAGACAAACGCGAGAGACGGCTGAGTGACCGCAGTGCAGAATCGCTGTATAGTTTAAATCTCCTAACAATGTTGTCCATTTTAGACACAGGCTTATATCCATTCTCTGGGCTCAATATGGGTCTTGGCCGTTTTCGTTGTGATCGCTAAATTCACCTTGTTTCCCCTTGTTTTTAATATTATCAACGTTCCAAGCAGACGAGTGATTTTGTTTTGAAATCACTTCAGCGAGTTTCGCGCCCCCCCCCCCCCTCGCCTCACAGACACTCTTCCGTTTACTTGTTTAATAAAGAAAAACAAATGAACCGTAGATACCATGGTAGATACACGGAGTCATCTAACCCTAACACTCCCTCCATCATGTTGATTTGAATCAGAAGTTCTGAACATGAGCCCGCCCCGCTCGACCTTCTGAGCCAATCACAGCGCGATAATGACCTGCCTTTCGTTTCAACCATACTCCTTCCATTTCCACTATACTTTCTCTCTCACATACATACATTCGTCTCTTGCATACATATATTGTCTTCATACATACATACATACATTCTTCTCTTACATACATACATACATACATACATACATACATACATACATACATACATACATACATACATACATTCTTCTCTTGCATTCATATATTGTCTTCAGACATGCATATATTATAAAATATATGTATGTAAAAGGAGAATGTATGTATGTAAGACTGAAAATATATGTATGTAAAAGGAGAATGTATGTATGTAAGAGTGAAAATATATGTATGTAAAAGGAGAATGTATGTGCGTGAGAGGACCAGTATGAATTACGGCCTGTACGGCCCCTCATTAAACACACATTCATGATACTTAGATGTTCGGCTTGATGGTTCGAGTAGACTCATTTAGTCAATGGTGTAATGCAGAGGTGCCCAGTACGTCGACCGCGGTCGACCGGTCGACCGCGGGGGCAATGCTGGTAGATCGCGAGTCATTCATAAATTTAAAAAAATCCAGCTCCGTTAAAATAGACAAAACAGGTTTTGATCCCTCCTCCTTTGGCCTCCCTGCCACTTAATTCAGGAGTTGACTTGATTGACAGAAAAAGCGACCTATTGCTTTCCAGTCTGTTAACACAGAATGCAAAGCGATACAAAATCAGTCAAGTGCCGGGAGAGACAAACAACAAAATGAGTGCGGGAACGAGCAAAAAGCTAAAGACATACCACTTCCACACAGAATGGGAGGGAGAATCTTTGTTTGTGATGTCACATTCAAAGGTTATTTGCCTTATTTGTAAAGCAAGCGTCGCTCTGCCAAAGAAAGGTAACGTGGAGAGGCATTATCGGAGTGTTCACAAGGCATATGACAGCGACTTCCCTCCGAGTAGCGAGTTGAGAAAGAGAAAGGTCATGTATTATTGCTACACAAACATTATCTCTTAGTCTTAGTGTCGCCAACTCGTTTCTAACATGCAAAAAGACAAACAAATGCGTCTATGGTCGGTGTATTTTCGACCTTTCCAATCCAGAAGAGATCTCTCTCTCCCCCGTCTGTTTGCAAGGGGGCGGGGCAGTTTACACACACGCAGCTGCTACATGCAGCAACACACGGAGGAGATGGTGGAGAGAAGCGCTCCAAGGTGTGGTTACATGTTACCCGTCTTGAGGTGGACAATGCTCGTCACCAAAAGAGTTTAGCATGTAAGGGCGGTAACACGAGCAATTTGTCTAAACATTTAGCAAAAGTGCTCCACATTCAGACGGAGGAATGCACCGGGTTCGACTGTCTTTCGAGTAGCTCTGTAGCCCCATCCACGAGTAACGTTTCCACGTCAGGTGTTATGTATGCTAGCAGCAACAACACACGGAGTTAACTACATTATACAAACATGGGTTAATGATTAGAGGTAACTGAGTTATTTATTTTGTTAAAGTTTCAGCTATTCTGTTTCCAGTTCTGTCATCAGATTATTTTATAAGATTTGTTAAAACATTGTTGTTTCTTTTGATGTGAAATATTATTTATTTAATTCAAATAAAAAGCAATGTTAATTTTGTTCACAATTTGTTAAGTTAATTTAATAATATATGTATTTTTGAATCAAGTATTCATCTTTATTGTCTTCATTGTTAGTTTCCACATGCCTAAAACAACCTCAAACTAAATCTAAAAGTTGATGGCTAAATAAGAGCGTTTGAGAAATTGTGCAAGGCACACAGTAGTAGTCCGAATAGTCGATTAATCGTTTCATTAATCTATAGATTAATCGATAATCAAATTAGTCGTTTGTTGCAGCCCTATTGTAGTTATCCCATGTAAAAATAAAACGTGTTATTCAGCAACCCTTGCAATTTGGGTTTTTATTTTTGGTTGGTAGACCTCGGTTAGCTGGTCATTTCAAAAGTAGCTCACCAGCCAAAAAAGTGTGGGCACCCCTGGTGTAATGGAACTAAGTACATGGACTCAAATACTGTAATTAAGTAAAAGAATGGAGCTACTTCAGGGCTCAACGCTAACTTTTAAAAATGGTTGCCAGGCTGGCAACCAGGCATCAGCTTTTGGTTGCCAAACCTGAAAATACGGTTGCCATTTTTAGACACCTTATATTTTAAATAATTAAGATACTATACAGTTATACATCAACTTAATAATGAACATGTGACACAAAAGAATGTTCAAATGCTTTACAGTAATTAACACACTTATTTGAAACTTAAGTGGTAGTAAACTTGTCCACCCTCAATTGCTGGTATACAAAATACCAGTAGTGCAGCTGTTGTCCTGTTCTTCATAGATCCCTCACAAATGAATTGAGCAAGTCACTAGTCACTGGTCATCCGTTGTCTCCCTTTCAAATGTGGGTTTTCTTGACCTTTGTGCTGACCCCCACCACAGATCCACTGGCCCTTCAGCATTGAAGTATTGGATTGGCCAGACTAATACATTTCTAATGTTAAATAAATGAAAACCATTCATAGTTAAGAATTAGACATTAATTATTATGCTGTAAATTACCTTTAATATGTCTAACTATATTTAAAATGTGTTAACTTTTTATAGAAGTGATTATAATTGTATGCCAATATTTTCCTATCGTAAAGTTTGGTTTTGCCCTTTTATTTTGGTAGTGATAAGATTGAGACTCTTATTTTGAAGGAACTTTTACAGGAAGTGAATGGACAACATTCCTCTTTGCTTTTAGCTTGGGTTTAACTTACGCTTTATCAGTTGAATCAATCACTCTGAACATTCGTTTGAGATGTTGACGGGTTGGCTGTACTTTTTACCGCACAGTCAAACAACTTAAAGAGCATGTGACAGCAACTGTTGTGCAATGAAATATTGGACTACTAGTAATCTCGAACCGTTAGTTTAAAAAAGAAGGTGCGATACCGTTCCGATAAATATCAATAATTTCGAACATCGCGGGGAAATTCCTTCGACTCATTTTGAAGTTTTGGGGGAAGCCGGAAGTGACGTCAATGCGGGAACGCTTCACTGCGGCGAGAGCCAAAAACGGACAAAGTGTGTTGTCATGCGTAGAAATGGTGAATTACTGAGTTTAGGCACGTTAATAACGTTTTAATGAAGTTGACTACAGTATATTCATATTTGTCAGTGCTTTCATGTCAATTCGGCGAACATAAACATAAATGATCGTGGTGAAGATGATGATTAAATTCGGATTAAAAATCGGTAGTGAGAGCTGCTGAATTTCCTCCCGTCAGATGTGATATAAAAACAAATCAATTATTTTTGTAGTTGTAAACTCAAGTTGATTACACTACGTATTAGTGCTTTCATGTCAATTCGGCAAACATATGACACATTAAATGATCGTGAGGATGATGATTTAAAAATTGTTTGTTTGAGTCGGTCTGCATTTCCTGATGAGAAAACGAACCGATGCTTTTTGTAGTTGTATTCAGTGGTGTAGTGGGCGTTGGACATGGGGGTACGCCGTACCCCCACTTATTTGAAGCATGATTTCTTTTTTTAATAGTCTAATAAATCTAAAATCATTGCCAGTGTTATCAGTTGCAAGTGTGTGTTTGTTGTAATAATGACGAAAACATAATAGGCAGATTTCACAGTAATTATAATAAAAACGTAGCTCAAGCATTTATGCAACTTGATTTGAAGCGTGTGTGTGTGAGGGGCAGAACCGTGTGTGTAGGGTGACCAGGTGTCCCGCACTGTGCAGGACTGCACACACAGCATTTTTATTATTTGTCCCGCGTTCCACACATTGAGACTATGTCCCGCATTTGAGTGATAGTCACGCAGAAAGGCCGGATCGGTTCGCTGACAGCCGGCACCGCCCTTTATTATTATATTGTCTAAACGGCATCATGTAAGTTGCGCTGACAGGCGACACAGAGGTCCCCCAAGGCCCCCCCCCCCGTTGACAGTTCACGAGCGCGTCCATAGTGTCTCCCGTCCACCCAGTAAGAAAATCCCCACTACACCACTGGTTGTAGTAGTACACCAACATGGATTAAACATGCGGTTTTTTTACCACAATGTTGGGGAAATTAATGGATAAAATGCACGGATTATTATTATTATTATTATTATTATTATTATTCCCACTCCGATCGGGACACTATGGTCCACCGTTTCCCCGCAGTGAGGCTCCCCCCGTTGACAGTTTACGTGGGCTGGGCTGGGTGCAGTGGCGGACTGGCCATCGGGACGAATCCCGATGGGCCGGTCGGATAATTCACTAGCACATCCCCCACTCCCCCCGTTCACAATTTACTAGCGGTACCGAAGTGGGCCGGTCGAGAGTCCCGGGACTATTTTTAGTCCCAGTCCACCACTGGCTACATGACCGTATGATCGCCCACATATTGACGCACCTAATTCCTAAACTTCTAACAGATACAACATAAACCGATCCTTCAGCCTCATATGAGCTCTCAGACACGTTCAAAATTAAACTGTCATCGCTGTCTGAGCTTGCTGCTGTGTGCGCCATTGTGCGTTTACATGCAAATGCTGGGATCCTGAACGGTGCAGCTGGAGCGCTGTGCCCGCAATGACGTCACACATCATTTGGCGGGACTTGAAGAATCCCCGAGAAGATCCAGAAAATGGTCAACATTGAAGGGCAGATTAATGGTTGTCAAAGTACAAATATCCAAAATCAGTTCAGTAACGGTTTTCAAGGGGACAATATTTACTCAACTTGATGGGTTTGGATGATGGGGGAAACTCGTGTCACAGGCTCTTTAATTTGCTTCTCCTTTTTTTGTAAAACAAACACACGGCGCACCGCGCACGCAAGTAAACGTGCATCGCTTTCTGGCTCCTTAATCACACCAATGCACATGCAATTTAAGTAGGCCTATCAGGTTCCGACTGGTCACAGCAATAATCAAATATCACTCTTAATACAACGAATAATTAACATTTGTGCAGGGGTGCACATTTAGCTGTTTGCTGTCCTTATTTCTTTATGCTAAAAACTGGTTGCCACTGATGGCAACCAAAGGCAAAGGCCTGGCTCCTTCTCATCGTCTGAGCTTGCTGAGGCAACACAGGACTGGTGAGGGGATGGGGGGCGGTTTGCGGGTCAGTAGATGCCTTCCTCACTATTTTTTCCATGCACACCCTTCGCAAGGTAAGCGTGTCTGGGTGTGCTCTATCAGCCAAGTAAACTGCGGCCCCGGCTCCTCCACGGTCACAACCGAGGGAGGAGAGGTTGCGGTGCAGTGGCTGTTAACCAAAAAGCCGGTCAGGGGCAGTGTGATGGGTTGTTGGGCGTGTATCCATCAGGGCTCCACCCAATGTACCCATAGTTACTGTAACGCCGTTATTTTTGGCAGTAACTAGTACTCTAACTCATTCTTTTTTAAATTCAGTAACTCAGTTACCGTTACTACATAATGCGTGCGTTACTCCGTTATTTTTTTGATATAGTCTCGGCTCTCAGACGTTGGTGAGCGGCGCCAACAGCGAGTCGAACAGAGATGAGAACTGTACTTAAGTACAGTACTTGAGTAAATGTACTTAGATACTTCCTGTGTCACATGCAGAGACGCGCTGTGGGCGTGTTTGTGTTTACTAACAAGGCTATAATGGTGGTGGCGGAGCTCAAGTCGAGTTTCTCCGCCTAGAGATATTCTCACTATTTCACTTTTGTCGAGCAGAAAGAAAAGAACGTTTTAGTTAAATGTAAGTTGTGTCTTGGCGGGTCAAAGATCCTATCTACTGCCCAAAACAGCAATTCAAATATGTTGAAACATCTGCAGAAACAGCATACTGGGACTAAGCTAGTAGCTAAGACCACAGACCCAGACTCATCCGACGCCACTCCACCTCCACCTAAGCAACAGCGGCTGGATTTTAATCGAGGGACTGCTAGCCAGGGAAAATTTGATAAAGCCATTGCACGGTATGTTGTAGAACACATGCAGGTTATTTCTACTATTTCTATTGCTATTTCTTGATCAACAGATTGTATTATTCTCCAATGCAATAACAGTACTGAAATTAAGGCTATAAGGGCATTAATAGGAGCCCTTTTTGTAAGTAACTAATGCGTTGCTGTTCAGAGTAACGCATTACTTTTAGGTGTAAGTAATCAGTAAAGTAACTGAGTTACATTTTAAATGAAGTAACGGTAACTAGTTACTGGTTTTCAGTAACTAGCACAACACTGGTGAGGTATAACGGTGGTTTACGTATTGTAACCTTATATAAGCACAGGCGGAGCCCCCTACTAGGGGCCCTGTCTGTCTTATGCTGCTCGCTGAAGAGGGTGTAGGATGACAGTCGGGAGGCAAGGCCGCCTTATATACTGTGGGCCTGCGCACACACTCGGGTAGGCCCGCCCCCGGGGTCGGCTATGTTTATAGATATCTCAGTAGGTGAGTAGGTGAACGCTCGCATAGTAAGGTCAAGGGCAGTACCCATAGAGTCCAGTAGAGGGCTCCGCCTGTGCTTATATAACTAGGGTTACATTACATGCTACTTGTTAGACGCTTTTATCCAAAGCGACTTACATACTCAATACTGTGGACAACTTGGGGTGAAGTGTCTTGCCCAGGGACACAACGACATGCTGACTGCAGTGGGGTTTGAACCTGTGATCCCCTGAACCCACCACCAAGGCTCTATCCACTGCGCCACACGCCTCCTTACAATACGTAACCCACCGTTTTATGACACAAAAGATTCAGACTTAGGTAATAACTGAGGTATTTTATGTCGTAGAACAAAACGTGAAAACTTGAAAGCTTGTGTTAACCACAGATCTACTGTATTTTCAGGGTACTTATCAAAAACCCAAGGGAACCTGGAAGTGCTAAAATGCTAACACACTTCCTGGTAAATGACTCATTCCCGCATCACTCTATTGTCTTGGGGAAGTTGGATAGTATTGACGCATGGACAGACACACTCTTGGCTCGGTTTTTATGGCATTTTGTTCATAATAACAAGGAATATTACCAATTCCTCATAATCTCATGCCCATTCGTATCTGAACTTATACACAACTGTGTCTATGTACTGTGAAACTATTTCTAATGCTTTTTCTGAGTCTTACTGTAGGTTCAATCACCTTGTTCAAAGTCCCTTAGAATTTCAATGAATGTATCATTATCTGTGTGGCGGAATGTGATGAAACATTTAAAAAAGCACAATAAATATTAATCAGATTGTTCCTGTCACATCCTGTTTACAAGACTGATGCTGTCCCAGGGCCATGAGCTGGAGACATTGAGGTTGCGTCCTCAATAGCTTTAGCCACCTGAGAGATGGCTAGAAAAAATTGTTTTGATGTATTTAATGCTTAATTTCCCTCTATTTAGGACTTGTACTTTGTTTCAAACTATGGCCATGTGCTGTCCAATTCAAACAGTTTGATAAATGATGAATTCATGTTCACACACCTGCTAATCATTATGAGCCAACTTTGCCCTTAACAAACAGACATTCAATGTTGCTCTAGTTTGAAGTTGGAGCTGAAGAAAAATACTCATAATAACTTGTTAAATCAGTAATTAGCTTTTTTTTGAGGGGTCCCTGGTGGCTATGAGACTCTTACTTTGTTTGTGCTTCAGGAGGAATTTTATTCAGCCACAGTCTTATTATAGTCAACATGATGTTGTTAGTGATATTTATGGATAACAAGTAAGCACTCCGCGCCCTCTTTGTTATGACTGAATTGACCTGGTGATCATTAAGTGAATTATTATAAAAATCAGATAAGCTATCAAACCACATTCAAGAACATTTCTGATTACCAGAAAAATAAAGCCTGAAAAAATATTAAATCAGAGACAACTATTACTCATGTTTGTCTTTGCTGTTTCCGAAACATCTTTGACATTTCATGCTTGAAACTAACCTGACCTACTTTTTTCACAAAACTCAGGCCATTCTAGGAAGACCACATGTTTTCTCACAGTTAATAAAGGATGGTATTGTAATTGTTTTAGGTGGTTAAAGTGCTCTTCGAAGTTAATCACTGCCTAAAGCAAAGCCCCTTTAGATGTTTAAGAAAATAAATATCTGATTTATTTCAGTGAAAGGCTTTTACTGAAAAAAATCAGATATGTATTTTCTTCAGAGAGAAAATAAACTATCCTAACTTCCGTCATAAAATTCGATAAGTAAAGTTGGTATGCTCACATGGTGCCACCATGATGGTGGCATGAGATAATGTCAGACACATATGACTAACAACTGTTTCTTTAATTAATGTATGTTTCTACATTCATCAAGCAAACCTAATTGCAAAGAAAATGGGCTGCAGGACCCCCGACACAATGATAAAGTAAAGCAAAAGTCAAAAACTAAATGTTTAGGTTGCCGGGGTCCTGAGGCTGAGACCCTGCTGCGGCGGAGGCAAGTTCGAATCCAGCCTGTGGTCCCTTATTTCTACCCCTTTCAAATATATCCGTCCAACAAAAGCTATACCTATATATCATTTTAAGGGTATTACAACTTCAACCGTCCATATAGGCATGATGAAATTATTAATTTCTGATAAAAAATGTATCGCAGTAGGCTATTCCACATTTGGATATGCGTAGGCTATATGTTGGTATCTGAAAGCTATGACCAGGGCAAAAAATAAATAAATAAATACACAACCTATAGTAGTCTGAAAGTCACTGCATAGACCCAGCAATGTAAATAAACCTTTACATTACTCCGGAGCTTTTCCTATCTCGGGATATGGAGACTTTTTTAAAAGACAGCGTTTAGTAAAACAGCGTTTTATCGAATAAATGTGACTGAAACTGCATAAGTAAGAGGGAAATATTATTTGAAACGTTATTGTGCGCTCATTTGGATGATATGAAGTTGTTTTGAATATTGACACTCCTAATGTGATGATAATAACATGCTAACTTCATTGGAAAAATAAAGCATTCAACAGTCCTCCCGTGCGCACGTGCACAATACAACATTCAGCAATTCTTTTCTCACCTTCTGTTGATCAGCCATCAGTCACCCCTCGCGGAGTTTAATTCCGAGTTTTAAATTCTTCCTGTTGGAGAAATAACCCGAAATAAGTCACTTCCGTCCCGCGGACAAACAGAAGAAATATTCCTCAGGTTCGGTTGTAGCTCCACTGATGAGCTGCAGAATGAAGTCACACTGCCCGGCTCTCTAATCATTATGTTATATATAGTCCAAAGACAGCGTTATGTGAAAAAAGAAAAGAAAAAACACGCAACTTCCGGGCAGATTTTTCCACAATAAAACACTCCAAATCGACTCAAATTGGAACCCAATTACAAAGCATGGAGGTCTATGCAGACACATGTATGTCGAATAATTATTATTGTCCAGAAATAACGTGACAGTAATTTTCACAATTTTCCCAATGTCTTAAAGATGTCATAATGATTGTATTTGTCATAATTGACAATAAAGAGAATTGAATCTAAAAAAAAGAACAGAAACATTTGTATCAAAATAAACTCAAAACAGGGGAGACTGGGGACTTTTTGCATTTCTCTGTTAGGCTACTAAAGAGAGGATTTGGTGTAGCCTGACCAAATGTTATATCAATTTAACCTAAAATGTGAGCTAATTATACATACCATTTCAAGATGATTACATATGACATAGCAATCATAATATATTCAAAAGGAATACGGTCAGATCAAATCAGGGACCGTTGCAGCATGTTTAAAATACGTTCAATTTCCCTAACTCACTTTATTTTTTTGTCTGAAGGAGCATAGTATTCCTAAAAGTATGTGTTGCTTTACATATTACTCATTGAGCTGCGACTTGCCAATTTCAGAATATGAATAGATATTGTATCTGTGTGCACTACTTTAATGTTCCAGCTAGTATAGTTGGGTATTATTGTGACTTGCTTGTAAACTTAAACTTGAATGAACATCCTAATGTATTCTTACTAAAAATGTCAAGTACATTCAAATGTAGCCTGTAATATTGCAAGCGTAGCCTACATTTCTTGAAGAAAAGTTTTTTTTATTTTTTTTTATTTGTCATCATTGTGATGATTGTCTTATTTAAATAAAGATTGAGATTATTTGGCTGTTTATAAACATCGAATGGAATGTGGATACATGCAGGGGTTTATTCGAGGAATCTTTTAATTTGTAAGGAAACGCTGTTACTTCCGGTTGTGTGTGTGAGTTTGTGCTGACTTCACACCGGTGGTACGTGCAGAAGCTGCGGCTCTCTGGCTCTCAGACTGATCCCAGAGGAGTGATGCAGCTGGTGGATGCACCGTCAGAAAATAAAGCAATGGTGGTCTATTTCAAGAAAAACAAGGAAAATGCACGACTTTAGTGTCAACAACAATACTTTATTAATCCTGGAGGAATTGGGTTTCATTATACTCCATTTTGGAATGAAACAATACAAAATAAACAAAAATGAGTACAAATATTTATATAACCATGGTAAGTTTGAGTAAGGATAATAAAAAAATGAATACATTCAATTAAATAAATATGTTTTCATAAACATAAGAATCAAAATAAAAAATGACCAATAAGAGATCAAATACAATTAAATAAAGATATTTATACAAAGATAGTATGTTAACATACAATAAAATAGAAAATAAATGTATGTAAAGATGAGAAGTTAAAATAAATAAGTGCACATTGTACTGCAATGCTTAACATGTATATTAACACAATACTTTGCACAGTTTAAAATCAGCACTGCCGTTATCAACATTACACCCATACAGAAGCTTCTTTACTCAATAGGACCGTTGGCCTTTTACATTTCCCAGGCTATATCCTCGCCTCCTTCCCTCACCGCCTCTCCTCACATCTTAGTCCCACATTTAAAATGTGAGGGGAGAGGGAGGAGAAGAGAGGAATCAAAGCAGAAGACATTTAACAAAATGAGACATCTGTGCATTGGAGTTGTCATTTTAAATCAACATCAATAAAAAAAACTATGTGTGGCACAGCTGCATTATCTGGCGGTATTTTGTCATCGCCTACCGCTTTATGACCTCTGACGTAAACAATTATTTTCTCGCAATATACAAATAAAGAATGACATACTATATTATATAGTGTGTGTTAGTGTAAAATATTATATACACACAAACACACTCCCATCTATTAATATGACATGTTATTACTATAGAAGTTTAATTGGTTGTACAGCATTATCTTAAGTAATATTCAATGGTCAAACTCAAAAGCTAAATTTAAAGGTGCTTTAATCAATACTTTTTCATTCATTATTCAATGACTATTTTATGTAAAAGGAGTTGTTCATAGTGAGAACCCCACAGAAAATGATAACACAACTCTCTATTTCTCTTTACCTCTTCAGCCTATATTTAAGTATGAAGGCCCACTCACTTTGTTGTGATTTCTTTTTTCTTTCTTTTTTTTCAATACTTTGAAGCACCAAAATGTAGGCCGAAAAAGTTAAGGATTAGCTTGTGAACATTGCTAATGAAACAAGACATCATAAATCTTTTCTGGCTCAGTTTATGACCGGCAACATAGTGTATATTTGAGTCACCAAACCCAAGAGAGGGTTTACAAAAATACTTCTACTTATAACAACATTTAATTTCCAACAAAATTGAACTATGCAAGTCTGAAGGACTGGCCACAAATAATTGAAAGATATGGGGAGCCTGGGTCCGCCACGTCAGGACCCGTAGGACCCAGAACTCCCCTCCCCTCTACTAGAAGACAAATGTATGAACTGAACTAGGACACAAAGCCTCAAAAACTGGACGCCCATATCCTCCTTAGAAACAACAAAAAGACAGATGGACAAAATAAAGAGTAAAATCCAAAAAAGGAGGAGAAAAATAACAAAAAAAGGGGAGCGCATAACAACATATACAGAAATACTTGACGTATATTTCCAAATGACAGAAACAAAACTCAAAACACATACACGTGTCTCCGTATCTAATCTTAACTTGATTTTAACATCCATGTTGACTACCCCCAGGACAGAGGGGCTAAAGAACTGTTTTGTGTTCCTGATAGCTATGGACTGACTCAGCATGTGACGGAGCCCACGCACAATAAGGGGCACACCCTGGACTTAATTATCTCAAAGGGTCTGAATATCTCTAAGGTTGTGGTGACTGATGTTGCACTCTCTGATCATTCCCGTGTTTTCTTTGAGAGCTCTATTTCTGTTCACAAAAATGTTCAAAAAGAGGTAACCACAAAGTGATATTTAACTGAAAATACTAGGGAAATGTTGACTCAGAATTTTTCTTCCACACTTGCCCCTGCTAACATCTCATTAAATGAGCTAGTAGATTTTTTTAATTCAAAAATTAAAAATGTTATAGATGCCATTGCTCCAACTAAGATAAAGGAAGTGACTGGGAAGAAAATATCTCCATGGAGAAAGGCCATGACTGTGAGAGCAGAAAAAAGAGAGTTTCGAAAAGCTGAACGTAGGTGGCGAAAAACAAATCTCCAGGTTCACTTTGAAATCTATAAAGAGAGACTTGGCCTTTATAATTTGGAATTGAAAAATGTACGACAGTCTTTCTTCTCTGACATCATTACCAAAAACAAAAACAACGCACGTGCTTTGTTTGCTACCGTCGACAGACTAACTAACCCCCCAGTGTCAGTAGCCTCTGAATTTCTATCTACCAGGGCGTGCAATGATTTTGCCTTCTTCTTCACTGACAAAATTCAGAAAATCAGACAAGCAGTCAGTGCCTCTGCATCGGATACAGCAAATGTGTTGTCCCTATGTCCACCTAATATCAATTCAGACATCATGACACAATTCCATCAGATTAATGATAAAAACCTAGAGGACATTATTCAACTTCTGAAATCCTCCTCCTGCTGCCTTGGTATTATTCCAACAGGATTTTTCAAAAATGTGTTTCATTGCATGGCCTCAGATCTACTTCATATAGTAAACAAATCTCTTCACTCAGGTATTTTTCCACAGGCCCTGAAAACTGCAGTCACTAAACCGCTCTTAAAAAAGAATAATCTAGATGCTTCAGTAATGAACAATTACAGGCCCATATCAAACCTGCCATTTCTAGGTAAAATCATTGAAAAAGTTGTTTTTCAACAGTTGAGTAAATTCTTGCATTTAAATAACTGTTTGGATGTGTTCCAGTCAGGCTTTCCTCCAAACCAAAGCACTGAGACTGCTCTTGTAAAGGTCTTCAATGACATCCACTTAAACACGGACAGTGGCAGAGCTTCAGTGTTTGTATTATTAGATCTCAGTGCTGCGTTTGACACTGTTGACCACAACATATTACTCGACCGACTAGAAAACTGGGTGGGACTTTCGGAAACAGTTCTAAATTGGTTTGAATCCTACTTAAAGGACAGAAAAAACTTTGTTTCTATAGGTAAATACACATCTGAGTTGACAAATATTGGGGCCTCTTCTCTTTAACATCTACATGCTACCACTGGCTCAGATAATGAAAAACAACAAAATAAGTTACCATAGCTATGCGGATGACACACACATTTACGTAACAATTTCACCAGGAGACTATGCTCCAATTCAAACACTGAGTAAGTGCATTGAACAAATCAATGACTGGATGTGTCAGAACTTTCTCCAATTAAACAAAGATAAAACTGAGGTAATGGATTTTGCCAAGGCAGAACGTATAAAAGTTAGCGCTGAGCTTCAGTCTGCAATGTTCAAAACAACAGATAAAGCCAGAAATCTAGGTGTAGTTATGGACTCTGACCTGAGTTTCAACAGTCACATTAAAACAGTTACTAAATCAGCCTACTATCACCTAAAGAATATATCTAGGATTAAAAGACGGATGTCACAGCAGGATTTGGAAAAACTTGTCCATGCTTTTATCTTCAGTAGACTGGACTACTGTAATGGTGTCTTCACAGGTCTCACTAAAAAATATATTAGAAAACTTCAGCTAATTCAGAACGCTGCTGCTCGAGTCCTCACTAACACTAAGAAAGTGGATCACATCACTCCTGTTCTGAAGTCCTTACACTGGCTTCCTGTTTGTCAAAGAATAGATTTCAAAATACTGCTGCTGTTTATAAAGCACTGAATGGTTTAGGCCCAAAATACATTTCTGACCTACTGCTAAATTATGAACCATCCAGATCTCTCAGGTCTTCAGGGACTGGTCAGCTTTCTGTCCCCAGAGTCAGAACTAAACATGGAAAAGCAGCGTTTAGTTATTATGCTCCAAATATCTGGAACAAACTCCCAGAAACCTGCAGGTCCGCTGCAACTCTGACTACTTTTAAATCCAGACTAAAGACTCTTATTTTTGCCTCTGCTTTTTAATTGAACTATTCACATCTTAAAATGCACTGTAACTTTTATCCATGTATTTTTTCTTTTAATGTTCTGATTGAATGACTGATTTTAAATGCCATTTTCTTAATGTCTTTCATTTTTTGTAAAGCGCCTTGCCTTGCCTTGCCTTGCCTTGCCTTGCCTTGCCTTGCCTTGCCTTGCCTTGCCTTGCCTTGCCTTGCCTTGCCTTGCCTTGCCTTGCCTTGCCTTGCCTTGCCTTGCCTTGCCTTGCCTTGCCTTGCCTTGCCTTGCCTTGCCTTGCCTTGCCTTGCCTTGCCTTGCCTTGCCTTGCCTTGCCTTGCCTTGCCTTGCCTTGCCTTGCCTTGCCTTGCCTTGCCTTGCCTTGCCTTGCCTTGCCTTGCCTTGCCTTGCCTTGCCTTGCCTTGCCTTGCCTTGCCTTGCCTTGCCTTGCCTTGCCTTGCCTTGCCTTGCCTTGCCTTGCCTTGCCTTGCCTTGCCTTGCCTTGCCTTGCCTTGCCTTGCCTTGCCTTGCCTTGCCTTGCCTTGCCTTGCCTTGCCTTGCCTTGCCTTGCCTTGCCTTGCCTTGCCTTGCCTTGCCTTGCCTTGCCTTGCCTTGCCTTGCCTTGCCTTGCCTTGCCTTGCCTTGCCTTGCCTTGCCTTGCCTTGCCTTGCCTTGCCTTGCCTTGCCTTGCCTTGCCTTGCCTTGCCTTGCCTTGCCTTGCCTTGCCTTGCCTTGCCTTGCCTTGCCTTGCCTTGCCTTGCCTTGCCTTGCCTTGCCTTGCCTTGCCTTGCCTTGCCTTGCCTTGCCTTGCCTTGCCTTGCCTTGCCTTGCCTTGCCTTGCCTTGCCTTGCCTTGCCTTGCCTTGCCTTGCCTTGCCTTGCCTTGCCTTGCCTTGCCTTGCCTTGCCTTGCCTTGCCTTGCCAAGCCAAGCCAAGCCAAGCCAAGCCAAGCCAAGCCAAGCCAAGCCAAGCCAAGCCAAGCCAAGCCAAGCCAAGCCAAGCCAAGCCAAGCCAAGCCAAGCCAAGCCAAGCCAAGCCAAGCCAAGCCAACCTTCTACCTCAAGATGCTCTGTCCTAGTGGCAAAATAAATGACAGATAAGATCAAGTCCATCACTCATATGCTTCCATTTATATCAAATACCTTCTTTTCAGATCAAGAAGCTCATATACATTGAAGTGTGTCAGATTCTGCACCTGTCAGATACATATTTAATCAAAGCAACATATGTGCCGCTGTCTAAATATTCATTATTTCTGTGTATACTGAACATATTCGGCTATTCGTACAGAGTTCATTTATTAATTTATCTATCCTCTTAGTAGTGGATTAGTGCTGGATTAGTTTTGGCATCAAGAGATTCATTACTAAGGTGCCTCGGATTAAGGCCATGTAATACCTAAGGCACAATGAAGTTCTACGTATCTTGACGTCAGTTAGGGTTAGGGTTGATAAACCGTTAAGTGTTTCCTCTCCTGGTCCATGTAGCGGTCATGATGTAGGTTGACAGGAATATAAATTGTCCAATGAATGAGTTTTCCTTGTCTTCATGGACTTTGGCTGCATCTCGCTTCTCTGAAATGCAATCCTTGCGTCCCTCATTTGCGTCTTTTCCAAGGAAACCACGAGAAGGGAGAAGAAGCAGGGCAATGAGTTTTAAGAGCAATGAGACGTCCTTTCCTCCGGAGCATCACGTGAATCTGTTTACCCTGTCCAAGCCATTACCCTATGCCAAAACTCTGAAAAAGCACACAGCATTCATCAGTTTCTCAGGCTTCAAAATAAACTGGACCAAAAGTCATACCTTTGAATAACTGTACAGTAGCCTACTGATCTTGGACCAGCTTCTTATGGAAAGCTAGGGAGGTTAAATATTCAGGTGAAATGGTTAGAACACCCATGAGTCAAATATTTGAATTCACAATCTCTTAAACATTCTATGAAGGAAGACCTAAGAGGGTGGTCCATCCCATCTTTGTCCTTATCGGACCCCCTGGAGTGCTGCAGATAAACACTCTCCCTTTAACTTGTATTATTACATGGTTTAGTTGAATACTCGATTCTGATTGGTCAATTCAGAACACGTGACACGTTGTTAATCCAGAACAGACAGACCGCTCTCAAGGATTTATTGACCGTTGTTAAGGACGCTCACATCTGCACAAACAAGTCCGTTCGATTTAACTGTATACAGTTTGTCAGAAAAGCAAACTGCATGCAGTTTGCTTTTCTAACTGACAAGACAAGAGCGACAAGAAAACAGCGGAGAAGTAACAGGCAGAAACCCTCCTTTTTACGCAGCGGTCCAGACATAGACATCAGACGGCGACATATATTCAGTTGCCAGTTACTTTGGCATTAGGGCAGGGATATCTAGATACTTTCCAAGGTTTGACATAATGAATTGTGCAACTTTTAAAGCAAGCAGCGATGTTTTCAAATCTGTAATCAAAAAGCTCCTCAAAAACACTATTGAAGCAGTTCCTGCCGTTGCTACTTTAGTTCAAACAGTAACAGCCGACTATTTTTCTTAGTGGATGCATGTCAATTTAAATCAATACATACAACTATTATTTAAATCAATAAAATCATTTTCTAAGTCCATAAAAGCATTTCAATTAATATTGGGAGTCATATCGTTACTTTGTTGAGAATGTGGCCGTGTAATAAGCGGGATAATTTGCAGTGACTTGGTCATTATGGGGAAAAGAACACCGACAGGCTGATCAGGAGCCCGACGCGAAGCGTCGCTGCACATTATCCCTTACTTATTACCTCTTTTCAATGTTCCTAATGTTCACAATTTTTTTTTCTGTGGAATGACAACAATCCTAGAATGAATCAGAACTACCGGACCTTTGTATAAAATATGAATCTGTATTACCATGAAAAACAAAGGATATACAAAAGGAGAAAAAATAGGTAGTTTAGATAGGGTAATGGAGTTATTACATTCTCGTTTGCTATGACAAAAACGGTATAAGAACTGCCTCCAATCCGGCACAATGCACCATTTACAGCTGCAGAGCATCTAATGTGAGAGTATGTATGGCAGAAACTCAATTTGACAGAGATTTCACAAATCATAAATAATGGGGAGACTTTATCCTTAGAGGAGCTTATAAGGAGGATCATTGGTATCAGGACAGCGGGAAGTCTACAGATTTTCTGGGACAGAATGGAAAACCTTGGTCCACCTTGTTCAAACTTCTGCATGTAAGACTTAGTGTAGCACTGTATGAAATGCTTGGCTTATTTGGAAGAAGTGCATTAGCTTTTACGATGGTTTGGCTTAATGAAAGCTAATGAACTTGCAGGGTTTTTGATTTGTTCAGTTTGTATCTTCATGATTGCACTGTCTCTTTGGAAAGAAGCGTCAGCTAATTGTAGTGCAGTTTATTGAAATTCAAACACAATTTTCTGACAAAATATCACATTTCAAAGCAATTTTCCCAAAACTTCCCGAACAACTAATTTACTAAAATGTTGAGACACATACAAATTCAGGTCATTAGCATCAAACTGAGGTAATGATGTTGATGTATCCTCTTCAATGCCTTTTATTCAGACACCCAGTCCCAATTATATTTCTCTTAATCACCTATTTATCGTAGGTAATAATGTGGAGGGACAGATTAAGAACTATACAATTGTAAAATCCTTCACAGAGAATATTTCATTCTTCCATATCAATTGTCCTCCTTTCTTAAGCAGGGCTGCACAACTAACTAACAAATACAGAGATTTGACAAAATATGAGAATGGGGTAACTCTCCTTTGACGTGCTCAGAAAGAGAATCATTGGTGTCAAGACAGCAAAAACTCTACAAGATGGCCACATTAGACAATAAATAAAACGTGTGGGTTAATTGAAGGCAATGCGGTAGTCCTTCTATTGATTGGCCTTATAAAAGCTGATGTACTTGCAAGGTTCTTGATTTTTTCTTTCATGGTAGAAGCATCAGCTAAATTAAAAGTAATTACATTTTTACACATCTTAATAAATATCTACTTGATGATCAACACTACTTTATCTTATCTTATTTATATGGATGAATAGATGATATGATCAGTGAGACTGAATACAATTCTGGAAATAATTGGCAGTGCATTTGGAAATCCACTTCAGCTCTGTTTCTGCAGTTCATTCAGTCTACTACTGAGCAACCCTATGTGAGTATATCTAAAAACCCTGGTTCCCCCTACATACTGAAGATCAAGCACAGGCTATCATCCTCATTAACTATGAGGCACTATTCTGTACATCCCCCTCCTATGGCATGTGTGAAGTGCATGTGTGAGAGAAGAGGAGAGACCCAGATCTAACATGTTGAATGAGGTGCTGACAGCCAGAACACACAGAGAAATGTCCTATGGTGGCTGGTGGTCCAGCACTAAAGCCTGACTTGAAAGAAAAAGTGAGGGGGGGTTATTGAGAGAGATAAAGTGGTACACAGCAGTTCTTGCATGGCACAAACAACCGGATTACTCAGAAGCAGGGTTTTCGGGAAGTTAATATTATTCTTGTGAGGACAGGACTGTAGGGTTATTGTAGACATTGAGTCTTAGACCAAAGACGCCTGCAGGATAATGAACAGATAAGCTACTAATTGAAAGTTAAGGGCAAAAGATCAGTTTTGATTTGAAGACCTCAACCGAAACAGACTGTCTGATGTCCATAAGAGGATTATTCAGAGGAAGGCGATGGGAAAGGCCCCGAGGAAATTGATGTTCCTATAGCTAAATGTTTCTCAAAGTGGGTCTCAAACGGTTTGGTCACGATTTAATGTAAACAATTATTTCCGAGGCACACGTTTATATGATCATTATAGGTATAAAAAATAAGAGAATTCATGAAAAACAGGTATGAAATTCTATATGATAGTAAAACAAGAATAAAGTTTAAAAGGGGAGTGATCTGTAAAATATCCATAAAGAAAAAGAAAATCTGATTCTGTTTATATGGGTGTTGAGAGATGTATCCATAGATCTCTTCATTTTGCTCTCAAAGTGCACCAGATTGATGCTTTTAACTTAAATATTTAAAAAAAATCTTCCCGGGGGAGCATGCCCCCCGGACCCCCCTATGTGAGGTCCACACACCACCTATAAAAATAGCACTTTACCCCTGCTTATACCTATATGCCGTAAGCTGATTATCGAGCCTTCATTGTAACAGTCGCGGGTACACTGTGTATATGCGTGGGGATTGTTGCAGTAGAGAATTCCACTGTAGCGACCGGTACATTAATGGGAAACCCTAAATGTTTGAGCACCCTCTATGAAACGTCAAGCTACCCCAGAGCACCCCCAAAATAAATCTCTGGCGCTGCCACTGAGCCTGCAGCCCCGTTCTGAAGAAATGTGCAGTGCCAAACAGGCTCATTGCAGCCACTAATGTTGTGATAAGAAGACACTCTTTGCCAAATATCAGCATTTTCTTTCTTTTCCTTTTTTTGCACAGATTGCAAAGTATTATAACTTATTGTTCTAGCAAAGGGATTTTTTTTCATTATGTTTTTTTTTTTTTTTAAGCACACAGACTTATGGAGCATTGTTTTATTATCACTGTTCTATTAAAGTGATTTTTTTTAAAGGAATGCTCACGTTCATATTGATGTATTTTAATAAATGTTAACTTGGCCTATTACGTGACTATTTGTGTTGGGGGTCCCGACTTTTTTTTTTCTCCAAAGGGGGGCCTGACAGAAAAGGTTTGAGAACCACGGCTATAGCTGGTGGTAGTGTGTGCCTGAAAAACAGGTTGAGAAGATACGCTAGACTGCAGCTGCTGAAGAGGGGACTGCTATGCTGGATGTCTCAGTTAAGAAAAATAATGCTTCATAATGGAGTGTAACAAAGTGAATTGTAAGAGATTGAAAAGAGTGACAGAAAATTGAGGACAATTGTCTCATAGGAAGCACTATCAGCCACTCTGTAATTTGATTTATTGATCTAGCAGCAATGCCCAATTAATTTCGGCTAAAAAGTTATTATTACGTGAAAATTAGTACTTTTTAAAATCTTTACAGGTTAACTAGTTAGAGCAGTTATTTATATGCAGAACATTTACATAGAAAACAAGTGTTTTTCTTTCGGAAACTTAAGAAGGCTACATTTCCCTTCCAAGTTCTTGGGAACTTTTTCAGATGAGCTATAAAAAGCATCCTGAATGGACGGGTATTGGATGTGAACAGCCTAAAATAGGAGCTCTCTGCAATGACTGATACAAACTGCCCAGAACACAATCGGTACAATCTACAGAGCATAGTCAGAGCAGGTGTGTTACGATTATTGTGTTATGTCACGTTTTGTATGTCTTGTTTTGCTGTTCTCCCTGTCATGTTTTCCTCTTGGTATATTGTCTGGTCCTTTTCCCTGTATTTTTTAGTTGGAATGCTGTTAACAGCATTCCAACTAACTGTTATTCTACGGACGAAAAGTTTATTATTCCGCCGGTATTTTGGCCCTCTTCTCCTCCCGCATTGAACATCGCAGAAACTCTGTTCAAACATCAAAACGTTCAGCTTGGTCGGGAATCGATGGCTATTACTTTTCTCATTCATAACTTTCATAATTCCAGAGATACATCCCATAATACATCCCATTTTTAACATTGAAGTCAATGGAGAAAATCTTCAGACTTCAACAAATCTTCATGCAATTCAACTGCTAACTGTTCATTCATACTTTCACTCAGAAACCTCATTCCAACTTTAAAATGTTACACTCTTTCTGAAATTATTCGTGTACAACAACTTTTAAATCTGATTCTTACTTTTACAGATATTAAACATTGTTCAGACCTTGTTTTAGAGGTTCTCTTCAGATTTTAACATTAACTAGAGTGTGTGATGTCACAGCTAGAGTGGAGGACAGCTTGAAATTCGCATTCATATTTCTTTTTTAAACTGCCATAATTCCCAAACCCTACATTCTTGAGACATAATTTTTCATGATAAACGTAGGAAAACATCTCTTAGCTTGAAAAATGACAAATAATTAAGCAAAAAATAATTAAACAAAGTGCCTCTTGAGGGCATGAAGTGACAAAAACGTTCAACATGTCTCCATTAAAGCCCATTGTAATTTCAGGCAGATATTTCCTCACAGCAGCAGCCGCACACCTTTAGTTAAACTGCCAAAAAGGCCACATTATTAACCCGAAAGTATACAAAAATTACACTTCAGATACTCAACTTCCTTGACATGCTTCACGTTTTGAAATTTCACAGATATCTGTTACGGTTCTTCCACAAAACGTTCACATGTAAGAGGTTCATCTCTCATTCAGAACAGTGAAGCCTTTGAAGTCTAGGCACCTCGTTAGCTCAACTATAAACACCTGTGCAATGGAACACGATGATGTCATCACTCCAACTGACATGCTCAGAGCAGCAGACTTCAGATAGCAGTTTGCAAACAGTCCAGCCGTGAAGACATCTACGGGATAGTTTTGAGATTTCTTCAAATGCCGTTGCCATGGCAACACAATGCTCGCCTTCAAACACGATTTTCTCATAACTTCAGTGAAAATACTCCAAACAGCCCAGAACTTCACAGGTTTGGTAACGATGTAGCCATCAACGCATCTAAGCGTAGTCTGGGGTGTCATCAAATGACGTTGCCATGGCGACGGACCACTCTCCATGAAACACGATGTGGCTGTAAGTCCCATCGACACGGTCCAATCGTCCCCCAATCTTCACTTGTATATCACCGGTCCATGCCTCAACAGCTCTACGCCAAATCTGAGATCTCACCATATACCGTTTCCATGGAAACGCATCCCTCGCCATAAAACATGATGTCGCTATAACTCCTATGACAATGTTCAAAAAGTGCTCAAACTTCACATGTGTGCTAACAGTCCAGCCGTGAAGACATCTACGGGACAGTTTTGAGATTTTTTCAAATGCTGTTGCCATGGCAACACAATGCTCGCCTTGAAACACGGTTTTCTCATAACTTCAGTGAAACTGCTCCAAACGCCCCAAAACTTCACAGGTTTGGTAACGATGCAGCCATCAACGAATCTAAGCGTATTATGGGCTGTCATCAAATTCCGTTGCCATGGCGACAGATCATTCGCCATCAAGTTAGTTCAGAAGTTTGCAGTTCAAATATTCTGCTGCTTTTCCAAGCCTTTTTACTTTATTTTCTTCTCTCATCACACATTCAAGCCCCCAGTGTTCATGTATCATTTCAATCTCAAGTCTTTACTTTCTTCTTACACATTACATTTCAGCATAGCAGTTTAGCGTCAGCTTTTCAGCATAAAGCATTCCCACTAGCAATTTCTTCAGGAATTGCATTCTCTAGTTCCTCCTGTCGTTAGTTTCCCTGGTGTGTCTAGTTGTCTGATTGTGTTCACCTGTGGCCCTTGTGTTTCTCCTCCCCTGCCCGGCTGTTTCTCGTCTTGTGATTACCCCTCCCTGTATTTAGTCTTGTCTCTTCCTGTGTTCAGTGTTGGTTCGTCTTTTGTTTGTGACTGAGTTCACCGGTGAGTGTTCTGTTTTGTCCAAGTTATTCTTTTATCCTTGAAATAAAGGCAGTATCAGTGTAATCTGCATTTGGGTCCTGCTTGCTTCACCCACCGTAACAGTACGAATCAACCAAATATGGGCCCAGCAGATCCTTTTGAGCAGTAATTGTTGGATTTTACCTTTTCTTTGGCTACCTGCTCTGATCGATGGATGGGAGCATCCGGGGTTCAGCAGCGAGAGGCTGCTCTGGCAGAGGCGTGCCAGATAACTATGGAGAAACCAGGCTTGGTGAGATTCTTACCTGGCTGGATTTTGGAGTTCCTCTCGCTGTGTTATCCCCTGCCTGCTAGCCTCAGGCATGCTAGCTCTCTGCCTCCCAATTCCCTTTATGACACAACACGCATCGGTGTGGTCCGTTTGGAGTCAACCCTTGCTTCTGCCCCAGCTCCTGCTCCTGTCCAGGAGCCGTTCTCTGGAACTCGTCTGGCTTTTGGAGGTCCACGAAGCCTCCAAACGGCTCCTAACTGGAACCAGTTCTGGCCCCAGCGGCCATGGTTCCGGCCCTGGTTCCGGCCCCAGTTCTGGCCCCAGCAGCCATGGTTCCAGACCCAGCTCTGGCCCCAGCTGCCATAGTCCCATCTCTAGTCCCATCTCTAGTCCCATCTCTGATCCCTTCTCTAGTCTCTTCTCGAGTCCTAACTCAAGTCCCTTCTTTAGTCTATTCTCGAGTCCCCCCTCTAGTCCCTTCTCTAGTCCCTTCCCAAGTCCCTTCTCTAGTCCCTTCCCTAGTCCCTCCTCAGATCACTTCCCTAGTCCCTTCTCTAGTCCCTTCTCTAGTCCCTTCTCTAGTCCCTTCTCTAGTCCCTTCTCCAGTCCCACCTCTAGTCACTTCTCTAGTAAGTTCTCAAGTACCAACTCAAGTCCATTCTCTACTCCCTTCTCTAGTCACTTCCCTAGTCCCTTCTCTAGTCCCTTCTCCAGTCCCTCCTTTAGTCACTTCTCTAGTCCCTTCTCCAGTCCCTCCTTTAGTCACTTCTCTAGTCCCTTCTCAAGTCCCAACTCTAGTCCCATCTCAAGTTCCCTCTCGAGTCCCCTCTCCAGTTTCTTCTCAAGTCCCCTCTCAAGTCCCCTCTCAAGTTCCCTCTCGAGTTCCCTCTCCAGTTTCTTCTCAAGTCCCCTCTCAAGTTCCCTCTCAAGTTCCCTCTCAAGTCACCTCTCGAGCTCCCTCTCAAGTCACCTCTCGAGCTCCCTCTCAAGTCATCTCTCGAGTTACCTCTCAAGTCACCTCTCGAGCTCCCTCTCAAGTCATCTCTCGAGTTACCTCTCAAGTCCTCTCTCGAGTTCCCTCTCAAGTCACCTCTCGAGCTCCCTCTCAAGTCATCTCTCGAGTTACCTCTCAAGACCTCTCTCAAGCCCTCTCTCGAGTCCCCTCTCAAGTCCTCTCTCAAGCCCTCTCTCGAGTCCCCTCTCGAGTTCCCTCTCCAGTCCCTACTCAAGTTCCTACTCAAGTCCCAACTCAAGTCCCTACTGAAGTGCCATTGGAGGTTCCGCTGGGGGTCCTGCCAACTCCATGTCCTGGCCCGTTGGGGGTCCCGCCGACTACTCTTCTGCCAACCCTATGTCCTGTCCCGTTGGGGGTCCCGCCGACTGCTCCTTTGCCGGGGGTCCGGCCAACCCTGTGTCCTGTGCCGTTGGAGGCTCTACCGACTACTCTTCTGCCGGGGTTCCTGCCAACCCTATGTCCCGTGCCGTTGGAGGTCCTGCCGGTGGTCCTGCCGATCCTGTGTCCTGTCCCGTTGGGGGTCCCGCCGACTACTCTTCTGCCGGGGGTCCTGCCAATCCTATGCCCTGTTCCGTTGAAGGTTCCGCTGGGGGTCCTGCCAGCTCCATGTCCAGTCTCGTTGGAGGTCCCACTGACTACTCTCCTGCCGGGGGTCCTGCCAACCCTATGTCCTGTGCCGTTGGAGGTCCCGCCGACTACTCTCCTGCCGGGGGTCCTGCCAACCCTATGTCCTGTCCCGTTGGGGGTCCCGCAGACTGATCTTCTGCCGGGGGTCCTGCCAACCCTATGTCCTGTGCCGTTGGAGGTTCCGCTGGGGGTCCTGCCAGCTCCATGTCCAGTCCCACTGGAGGTTCCGCCGACTACTCTCCTGCCGGGGGTCCTGCCAATCCTATGTCCTGTTCCTCTGGGGGTCCCGCCGACAACTCTTCTGTAGGGGGTTCTGCCAACCCCTTGTCCTGTTCCGTTGGAGGCCCTGCCATCACCTGTCTCGCCGGGGGTCCTGCCAACTCCTGGTCCTTTTCCGTGGGGGATTCTGCCGAAGCCTGTCCCACCGGCTCCGGTTCCTGTTCGGCCGACACCAGGTCCTGCCCGGCCTCCGGAGCTGTCTGATCTTCGCCCTTCGGGCCCCCTGACTCTTCCTGCCACTGCCTTCGCCCTCATGCTCGGCCCCCTGAGTTTGCCTGAAGGAGGCTGGTGCTGGCAACGGCTGCAGGTGATGACTGTTGAAAGAAGAGGAGGCTGGAGGCTGCTGACGGTGGACTGGGAATGGAGATGCCAAGTACATCGATGGCAACAAGTAAGGTGTTTGGCAGTGCCCTAAATGTTATGACCTTCAGTGCAGAGGTCTGTTGGGTCTTCTTTGCCTTCTTACTCTGACTCTTGCTGCCAAGATACCCTTTATGTTTATCCTTCCTCTCAGCCCTGGTGCACTTTGATGTAATCCTTAACGTCAGCCTGATGTATGTTGAGAGGATTTTTTTCTTCAGGTCATGACATGAGGGAAGGTTGCTGTCCAGCAACATGGCTTCTTGTTCCAGCTGTGATACTGCATTTGAGGACTCCATGAAGGAATCGCTTGTCCTCACACGGAACAGCTGCTCCACGTTCTGAACAAGGGTGAAAACCTCATCAGATGGACGGAAAAGTGAACCTCTTTTAAATTATTTTAATACCAGCAGACCAGCTCTCTCATTTTCACCATCAATGACATTTTTCACTAGGGCACACTGGCATTTGTCACAAAGTGAGAAGCTGATGACCCTTTTCACGATGTATCCTGCAAGGTGGTATAGCACACAGGACTCGGTTTTAGTGATATCAGGTGGTGTTGTCAGGTCTACCAGCTGCTCCACTCTCAGAACGTCAGGAGGACTGCAGCTGCTGTTATGCGTGTCCAGAAAGTCTGCCAAGTGGTCTGATCCATCCCCCACGTAACTGCCAGTATTCACTGGCGATAGAAACTGGCCCACGGTGACAGCACGCAGTGCATATTGGAACTCTATAGGTGTTGGGACAGAGTTCCTCAGACGAATGGACGAAAATTTGTTTTCCAGGCAGTCTTGAGTGAAGCGGCTTGTGAGAACAAATTTGTGCCCTTGTCTCAACAGGTCATGCTGGACCTCCAGGATTGTTGTTGTGGCCATCACCAGTCCTGTCTGCACTGGTTTCCAGCTGCCCTTGGGACCGATCTTCAGGCCCCGAAACAGATGGATGGAGTCCCGGAGGAAGCTGATGGCCTTATCATACTCCTCCATCTTGAAATGACTTAGGGCAGTAACAGTGTTGCGCGACAACATGAGGTCAAACCAGTGGTCCACTGTCTCCAAAAACCATGCAGTGGTAAGGTAGGACTCTGGTCTGTGCTCCTCCGCTACCATGTACCTCAGGGCAGCACTCGATGACTTGGAGAAGACGTGCATTTGCTGAACTGACCTTAATTTTCTCAAAATGACTAGGCTCCAGGACGCCTCTAGACAGCTTCGGTGCCAGTTTTAGGGCCATTCCCTCTTGGTTTGACACCAGATCCTTCAGGGGGCCAACAGACACCACACTGGATGGCTGCTTCTCTTTGTCCACCACATCCTGTGGTATGGTGATGACGTAACCATTCACCAAGGCACTCTTTAAATTCTTCACCACGTGTGGAACGTCAGGCATGAAGTACAGGTGCTGGTGTGGCTTCACAGGATGTGCTGTCCACGATTTGGCATAGGTCAGCCCAAAAGACTTCCACATAGCCCGATTGGGGCTCCCCATATCAGTGGTGATGTTAACCACATGAAGCCCTATAGATGCCGCTGCTTCAACGATGGTGAGTATTATGGGCCGGTACACTACACCGTCAGTAGAATTACCACTGTAGTCGTAAGCCACAACCTGTTTTCACCGCGTAGTAGCACCAGCCAGCATGAAAACTAAGGCATGATTGGCCTGGCCTTTGTGGCCAGGTAGTGTTGTGTTCCCAAACAGCCTCCCTGTTCCCAGATGCAGCTCCACGCTAGGGGTGATGGACATCTCATCCAAGGTGAGCACACATTTATTCTCCATCTCACTCATGCCATCTGCCTTCAGCCTCAGCATATCAAACACCTCCCCCAACACTCCTGGCTCCAGTTTGACGTGCTGCATCCTCCTCTGAATGGTCCTGATGTCAGGCAGAGGCATATTCATGGCTTGGAGGGTTTTATATCCTGTAGTGCCACAACAGAACCTTAGTTGTATTGCTTTTTTTCACGGTTTCTTTCCCCCACCGTATCCCACCTTTTTTTGATTGCCCCTAAAGTATGAAGAAATCTCTAGATTATCTACATGTGGTATATGAATCTTCAGAGAATCCCTGAACCCTGGTAGTTTTGAAGCTGTATAATATGAAGGTTGCCTTAGGAGTTTAGTCTATCCTTAAATTATATAACATGGGAAACATTGTTAGCTTCATATATCATACCATATCAAATCAGGCGTATCTTGCCTCAAAACGATGCAGAGAAACTAGTCCATGCATTTGTTACTTCAAGGCTGAATCATTGTAACTCCTTATTATCAGGGTGTACCAAGAAGTCAGTCAAGTCGCTTCAGCTGATTCAAAATGCTGCAGCTCGTGTACTAACCAGAGTTAGGAAAAGGGACCACATTACTCCTGTTCTGGCTGCCTTACACTGGCTCCCTATAGAACACAGGATAGAATTTAAAATTCTTCTTTTCGCCTACAAAGCCCTTAATGGGCAGGCGCCATCTTACCTTAAATAACTCATTATACCCTATTGTCCTACTAGGGCAGGGGTAGCCAACGCGGTGCCCGCGGGCACTAAGTCGCCCGCAGGGGGGAAATTGGTCGCCCGCGTGCATCTTCTAAAAATAGCACAAGTCACCATGGAGCTCCGTCTAAAAAAATTATTGAATACATTTTTATTTTTAAAATGACAATATTGAATATAACATTTTAAAAGCACACATTTTGTATGTACATATGTAAGTGAAATGGAGATTTGGTGCGTGAAATTGAACTCTGACCCCATATAGGTTCAGAGTTGAACTCCACGCACCAAATCTCCGTTCCACCTTTAGCTGAGACAAGCTAGCATGAGCAGCTACGATCATGGGCCTCATCACCACACCGCAAACAGACAAACACACACACACACACACACACACACACACACACACACACACACACACACACACAGCAGTGGTGAGGATCTCAGCCTGCCACTGACGTTCAACCAGAAAACATCAGCAGTTAGCTGTTAGCAGTTAGCAAACAGAGATCACAGCTCCTCATATCTTTTCAGAAACTGGAAAAAAGTTAAACAAGGACAAACCACAGACTGTCTGTGTCATGGCGAATACAGTCACTGGTTTATTTATGTCTGTAGGCCGTTGTTATGAGTTTGGAATGAGCATATACAACGTTAGCTTAGCCTGGTCGACCCAATCTCCATTCAGAAAACATGCATTTTAAAAGGTTTTTCGCCTGCCATCTTGTCTGCAGACTTGTCAAGCATTAATTCATGGTTTTTACTTACCGGTATCAGTATGTTGTTACTTCGGCATCATTTAGAAACGTGTATTACAATTGAATCATGGTAAAATATGTTCATTTTGTTGTAGTTGTAGCTCCCGAGCCAGTGCGTCTTGTTTGAATGATGTGAGTAAACACAGCTGGCAGCAGCGGTGAAACTCGAGCGATTAGAGCGAAGTCGCGTCCGGTGTGAACGCAGCATTACAACGACCCCTGATAGATCTCGCAAGAATGTGTATAAATATAGCTACATTTTCATAACAAAACAATGGGGTTGCTATAGTAATGGTAAATCATTGTTAATAATTATTGTGAGGAATAATTAACATTAACATGTGATCAGACAGTCCTTCACATACAGTAAATTAATATGTATTCTGATTATTATTATTAATAATAATATTATCATTAAAGGCGAACCGTGCAATTATGTTATTCAGGAAGTTTGTATCAAACAAGTAGCCCTTCGTATTACTCAGTACCCTTGAAGTAGCCCTCGGTGACAAAAAGGTTGGTGACCCCTGTACTAGGGCATTGCGTTCCAAGAATGCAGGGTTGTTGGTTGTTCCTAGAGTCTCTAAAAGTACAATGGGAGCCAGAGCCTTTTCTTATCAAGCTCCACTTTTGTGGAATCAGCTTCCAGTTTGTGTTCGGAAGGCAGACACCCTATCCGTTTTTAAGAGTGCGCTTAAGATCTTCCTTTTTGATAAAGCTTATAGTTAGGGCTGATTAGATTCAGCCCCTAGTTTTGCTGATATAGGCTTAGTTTGTTGGGGGACATCTTACTTCTTCCTTCTCTCTGTCTATACCTGTGTACTCTCATGTTCCGATTAACCCAGCTTCCCCAAATGTCTTTCTTTTTGGTGTCTATATACGCCGGGATCCGGAGTCATGGCTGTGGTCCTGGATCATAAGTCCTGGATGGATATACTCGTGGATTCTTCTTCCTATTATACACACATGCATTTCCAAACATTTGGACTACCTATGTTGCAAATGTATTATCTTTTCAATTCACACACGGCATCTATTGCACGTCTGTCCGTCCTGGGAGAGGGATCCCTCCTCTGTTGCTCTCCCTGAGGTTTCTCCCATTTTTGCCTTTAAACTGTGGGTTTTCTCTGGAAGTTTTTCCTTGTACGATGTGAGGGTCTAAGGACAGAGGGTGTCGTATTGTCATACTGATATTCTGTACAAACTGTGAAGTCCACTGAGACAAATGTAACATTTGTGATATTGGGCTATATAAATAAACATTGATTGATTGATACCAATGTTTGATGTGCCATAATAGGTGTGGTCATTATTCCTGACATTAAAAGCTGGAGGCATACTCCTTGATGTGGATTTCCTCCTTTTCGGCTTAGGCCGATGTATAAATACTGTTGGAACAGCATCCGGCCTCAACCTCAAATTTCCTCCTGATTTCTCGTCAATATATTGGTCGTCTTCAAAGTGTACCTGTAGGTAGGTAGGTTTGATCAGTTTCCACTTCACACTTCAAATGTCATTGAAGAGTCATAATCATCTACACTTGGAAATATTATGCCCTTTAAAATGTTAACAAGTCATGTCACCTCTGTGAACATTACTTACATGACAGAGTTTTCTGCTGTTGTTGTCCTCTGTCAGACACAGGTTTTGTCTGTTGACCATTGCCATCCATCTTTTCCTTCGCTCTACGTCCTTAGGGAAGCCATATATCCGGAACCCCTTCTCGGATCGATTAGAGCATCCAAATGCTGCACATCCAATCATGTTATGACAACTGATCTATTCAAATGCAATATAAACGAAAGTGCCATAATATTTGTTGTGCAAACATTTTAACGTGAATATTGCTATGTCCTCTGTTCAGTCTGCTCCCAACTGTATTCTCTCCCCTTATTCACCACTATTCCTATTCTTGCTCTGCTTTTTAGGGCCCAGGAAACAGATGAAGAGGATGTCCCTTTTTTCACTTTTTGTTGTCCATTGTTCAGCCACTGTATTGGTAAGCAACAATTTGTTTTGGCCAAAATGTGTTATTCACACTCCTGACTCCAGTTTGATGTGCTGCATTCTCCTCTGAGTGGTCCTGATTTCAGGCAGAGGTCATGGCTTGGAAGGTTTTATATCCTGTAGTGCCACAACAGAACCTAATATGAATTGCTTTCTTCAGTTTCTCTTTTTTTTGTATTGTCTCGTTGCTGGATCACCTCCCCCTGGCAAAGTGGCCTCGTCATTTTTATTTTTATTGTTGACAAACCTGTTTTTGTTGCTCTGTTGAACCATGGTTCAACAGGAGCTTCTGTGAATAGTTTGAATATTTATCATAGTAATCATTTTCAGTCTCCCACTCTCTCTCAATTTAATTTATCGTTTCTTTGCCCCACCATATGTTTTGTTGTCCAACGGCACTAATTTGGTCTGTGTTGAAGATTGTTTTACACTTTAGATTATTCAAATTGTGTTTTTTGTCTGAATTAATCTTTTTCTGTTTGGTGATTAGTATACAAGTTGGTTAAGTACAGTGTTGTTATGGTTATTTAGTGGGGTTTATGCCGCAGTGATTTGGGTTACATAAACTTTGCCTAACCTGTAAACCATTAAACTGATTGATTAAGTACGTCAAAATAATATAAATGACCTGACAGCAGCATACTCACCTATGTGGATATATGATTGTGTTTACTATTTTATATGTCATTACACAACCACAGACCAGAAGAGCCGAAGTGAAGGTGGCCATGACAATGGTGCAGCACAACATCCCATTGGCTTTTTCGGATCACCTGAGTCCGCTTTTCAAGGAGTGATTCCCTGATTCCAAGATAGCCCAAAAGTATTCCTCAGCCAGGACAAAAACAACAGCCATCATAAACAAGTGTGTAGCCCCCTATTTTATGGATCAGCTTGTGAAAAATCTGTGTGATCATCCCTTCTCTTTGGCCACTGATGGGTCCAATGATACTGGTAAGTGTGTTCATGTTAACCATGGGTCACACAGAATTAAGTAAGTAAGTGTTGAATACATTTGTGTCGTCACAGGCAGAGAGAATTTGAATCCACTGACTGTCAACATTTGGAGTTCACAAGGTGTGATTCAACGATTTCTTGACATGGGTCTGACATCAGGAACCAGCTGTTGCACTGCTGAGGCCATATTCAACAAAATGAATGAGGTGCTGGAAGGCCACAGTATCCCATGGGCCAACTGCGTGGCCCTTGCAGTTGACAATGCTAGTGTCAATCTGGGATCCAGGAATTCGATTAGGAGCAGGGTCCTGGACCAAAATCCATCTATCTACGTTCTTGGGTGTCCCTGCCACATTGTGCACAATAATGCACACGCTGGTGGGTTGGTGTATTCCGAGGTAATGACTTGACAGTCACAACTGTATTTTTTTCATTTTTACTGGGATGGCCACTTTGTACATATTGTAAAAGTATTAACACTAACACATTCATTTTGCTAACCCTCCAGATGTCGGGCTTTGAAGTCGAAGATTTCTGCGTCAATCTTGCCTACTGGTTTAAATCCAGCACCAAGAGAAAGAACATGCTTCATGGCAAGTTATCCTCACATAACACATTTATTCTATTCAAAAGCATTCATTCAGAAATAGTTTGAGGGGCCAATCTAAAATACATATTTTGTTCTATTCAGAATTCTGTGTGTTTTGTGACACCAGGTACATGGAGGTACTTCAGCATTTTAGCATTAGGTGGCTCAGTTTGGATCTGGCTGTCAACCGCATACTCCGTGTCTACAAGGCCCTGACAAGCTACTTCAGATCCACTGGTTTGTAGTCCCATATTCATTATTGATGAAAAATGCAAAACTACAATTTTCTATTTATTATTTTTGAACGTTTTTGTCTTTTAGACGAAAAGCAAGCCAGGTGTCTGCGGCTCCGTGCCTTATTTGAGGATCCATTGACAGAGGTTCATCTCCTCTTCCACTTCTGCCTACATTCTGCCAGTTGAATCCGTTGTTCCAGAGGCAGCACCCATGCATCTATATTCTCCATGGGCAGGTACATAATTTTACTGTTTAAGTTAGTGTAATGGTAATGTCAAATAGTATAATTGATTCTTATCATAATGTTCATGGATGGGTGGGTTGTATATTTTCTGTATTTCAGGTGAGGGCATTCATCCGAAAGCTAATGTCCAAATTCTTGAAGCCTGCAGCTTTCAGAACAACAAGCTTGGAGAGTGTTGATCTTCAGGATCAAGAAAAGCAACTGCCAGGTGAATACAATTGACTGTTATAGCCTATATTATTTGACCCTTTTATGACAACTGAAATAATCTACAGGTACGTATATAGTATGGGCAAAATAATGCATGGTAGTCTTTTTTTCCTTGCAGACACCCAGCTTGGCATTGGACTGACTACAAAGTCCACACTGATAAGGCTGCATGAAGCTGGTGAGATTCCCTCAGGTGATGTCACCAAATTCAACAAGGCAGCAAGAGGCTTCCTGCTTCGGTCTACAGAATATGCACTGAAGAAGCTACCTCTCAATGACCCCCTGCTGCCACATGCTGAGTTTGTGGACTTCAGGCAGAGACAAAACTCCCATGTGGATGATGTGCTCTACTTTGTCCAAAGGTACAATTACTGAACCCTTATTTTCACTTTACCATTACTGCATTTAAACAACGTGAGAAGTTAATTAAAGATAAATGGTGATTTTGACAGGCTTTACAAGCAGTTGAGATGGGTGAACAAATACAGCTTGCTTAGATATTACATTGGGAGATTCTGTTATTGTAAAGGATTATTTATTTCTATCTGGATAGAGAATTGGTTATTGTTTTATTTATATTTATTTACAGAATTTAATAATCTAATGGCAAAATAAATGTCTGAATCTTTTTTTTCTATTATAAATAATGTTGTTGCAATTGTCTTTGCCCAGATACAAACACCTTCTTCCTTTTGAGGACCCAAGGGAACAGGACAGGATTTCGGATGAGTTCCTGGTGTACCAAATGCTGGAGGAAACAGATATCCCTGACATGGTCTGGAAAGGTGCCCTGGTGAGTGATGGAGAGGAAGAACAATTCCATCGTATGGACATGGTGTGGGCACACTTGACTACGCAGAAGAGCCGAGTAACTGGTAAAGAACAGTTCCCCAGACTTGGGAAGGTGGCCCAGCTTGTCCTATGCCTACCTCACTCTAATGCGAAGGCAGAACTAGTCTTCTCAGTAATTGGACTGAACAAAACAGAGTATCGAAACAGACTTGCACTTGATGGGACACTGTCATCCATTATGTGCATCAAAGGAAGTCAGATTGAACCATGCTGCTTCAAATACGAACCACCAGTAGAAATGATAAACAAGTCAAAGTCTGCTGCTTATTGTTCTACTAGGCCAAAATAGAGTCACAATAAAACAGTGGAAACAAACATGTGTTTGACTTTCATTAGTGAATGAAACGTTGTGCCCTTTATAGTCTATGTCCAATATTGTGTATTTGTATATATTGTATATATATATATCCTATATACTGTATATATATATATGGTACGGTCCCGCTACGGACGCGATAGCAGTCATTTAGTGTGCATACGTGTAATTAAACCCATGATATCAAAATCTCACTCAAGCCAGGTACCCAAAGTTGGCAACCCTGCTATACTACGGACGTGACTGCCCTGGCAGTGACATCAACATAGCCTGCTTGTGCTACCACACTTTCCCCTCAAAATATCGTTAAATAACGAAACTTGGAAATAGTGCCAATCCATACAAAGTGTAACCACATCATGTAAATATGAAAGCAATCTTTAAAAAATAACAGCGTTTGTTTAATCTGACTATTTTGACCATGTTCGTGCTGTTTTTGCCATAGAGAAGCATTGCCACGGAAGTGCGTTTGGAACTATCCCGGCATACAGAAACCACGTGACTGGCTGGCGGCGACATCAAAGAGTGTCGTAACTCTTATCTCTCTAGGGCTCTGGTGCATGCTATAACTTCCGGGTTGGCGTATTAAAGAAAAAAAAGAAAAATCACTGCATCACTCTTTACATACAAAAACAAGCAGAAATAAAACAGGAATAAAATACAAAAAAAAGTACATGAGCAGTGTAAGATGTGCATAGGCAGCCTCCATAAAAAAATAAGATCTTCAACCTTTATTAAAAGTAGTGAGACTTGCAGAGGACCTGAAGTTCTCTCAGTGTGTTCCAGATATTTGGAGCATAATAACTGAACGCTGCCAATCTATGTTTAGATTTGACTCTGGAGACAGAAAGCAGACTCGTACCAGACAACCTGAGAGATCTACAAGGGGTGAGATTATGTAGACAATCAAAAATGACAGAAAATATAAAGAAAATAGAAGTACGGCTTTTGCTCAACGGACTACAGGGCAGCTTCTTTCCTCAGGATGTGACACTACTGAACTCTTCCTCCACACGCTAACACAAAGATTAGTTTTGAAGTTATTTCTTATTGATGGATTCAGACAGAGCCACATGGTTTCTCTCTGGGTTTACATCTGTCTAAAATAATTTAAGTAAACAGCCCTGAAGATTTCTTTCTTCAGAGCAGCCGGTGATGATTGATGTGTCTGGGTTTGGAGGACGGAGAAAAATGGAGTGTCTTGAAACTATGCTCTGAGAATGTCTAAACAGGACATGTCTGTTGGAGCATCAGCTGCTCAGTGCTCCATTCTCCAGCAACAATCCCAAAGTGCCGATTTCTCAAGGCAAAACATTTTTTCTCCCTTTGATGCTGCCTGTATTTATTTTTGGTGGAGGGTGGAATGACAGTTTGACAGTTTAGCCTCAAGCACAAAAAAAGTTTGACTTAAAAAAGGAACATTTCTAGACATGATAAGTCAGATGTTCTTACTTAAACAGGTGGTATTTATAGATATGTGTTTCTGCTGTAAATACATGCAGCAACATTAAGGCAAAGATTGAGAACTTCAATCTAAAGTGTTATTTTTGATTAGATAAAACAGTTTTTTGTTTATTACTACCGTAATTTTCGGACTATAAGCCGCGCCTTTTTTCCAATTTTTCGACGCTGCGGTTTATATAACGGTGCGGCTAATCTATGGATGTTTACAGCTAACGGCCACTAGGGGACCTCCTAAATCTATGGATTTTACAGGTTACAGTCCACCACCTTTAACTCTATGGGCTCTATGGCCGCTCCGCGCCCCCCACCTTTAAGCGGCGGGCTCCAGCAGGAAAAGCTGGAGGCCGGAAAAGAGTGAGACAGGTAGCGCGCAAAAGTAAAAGTGGAACCGAGAGTGGTACGAGAGGCAGAACGAGAGCAAGACAGACAGACATTACGAGAGCGAGACAGTTTGTCCCCGTACCACTGGTTGAAAACCACTGCTGTAGATCGCTGCCGGTACGTGCGCTGGGAGCGCACCGTTTAAGTTTGAAAGTTGAAAAGTTTGTGTGTCTGAAACACTATGTGATACAGTACAGTTTACACAGCACAGTACATGTTCTGTAGCTACTATTGCACTAAATGGTAACACTTGAATACGTTATGCAAATATGCAACTTGTTTGTTGAAATGTTAATAAATGGGAGCTTCCTCAAAGCCATCTCTTTCCCGACAATCCCCTCTGTGCACGAACCCTTAAATATGGTAATTAAACATTAAAACACCTGCGGTTTATAGTCCAGTGCGGCTTATATATGTACACATCATTCAATTTAGCTGCTGCGGCTTATATTCAGGTGCGCCTTATAGTCCGAAAATTACGGTACATATTATGAGAGGGAAAAAACATAGAATAACTACATTAGGCAATTAGTTAATTTCTTTAGGGATGGAATGTATTTTTTGGGGTTAGGGTTTCCAGTCCTAACTTGCACAAAGTCAGATAAATGATCAATGAGTCAAGCACACCAGACGAACAAACTTCCAACACGTCAAATATTAAAGCTTGACATCTGATCCTGACACACAGAAGCACCCTTGAGCACTTGTATGTGACGCACCAGGCTTCCACATTGAAAACACCCCTGTGCCACTCTCCATCGCACAGAGCTACTGACGTGATATAAATAGCACAGAGGTGTGGGTGTGAGGGGAAGAACAAAGGTCAGGATTCTCACCCTGGAAACCACTGCTCATCTAAGTGAAACTTAAAGTCAACATCATTTGTCATGTCAGGGGTATGTTACAAGAGTCGCTCATCAATCACAATCTTTTCCTGATCCCAAACAAGTTATTATTATTATTTTGCTGCCTAAACATCCTCACCCTTTAGGGTTAGGGTTACTCCGCGTAGGGCTTGTTGCCTACTTCTGACTTCCTATGAAGACAAACATTTATTTCGAAATAACACTGGGCATGTACAGAGCGGATATTGACACCCAATATCGGACACTCAGTTGGGTGTGAGAATGTGTTGGACTAACATACAGTATTCATACAGTATTGGCATTCCTGTACATTTAGAGTGGGATGATGATGATGGTGATGACTGTGAAGAATCTCCCTGACAACGGCAGACTGGAGAAGTTCTGATACATCTCAACAAATATCCTCAGGCTACATTTGAGAACATATTATAGCAGGTTAAGAAATATTCCCTGTGGCAGTTCCAGTGGTGAAAAGTAACTAAGTAGATTTACTCAAGTACAGTACACAAGTGTGATGATGAGGTACTTTACTTGAGCATTTTCTCTTAATTACGCTTTATACTTTAAGTCCATTACAAGTAAAAGGGAAACATGTTACTTTTTGCTGTATGTATATTTAAGCAATAGCTCACGACAGGCCGTGGTATATGCTCATTATATCACAGCTAAGGGGCGTGGTTCGGCTTCATACTTTTCCTGTTGGTCTACCTGCTCTGTCGTCGTTTCGGTGCTTTTTTTTCTGGAGATAGGCACTCCTCAATCCACTCCTCCATCCATCCATCCATCCATCCATCTTCTCCCGCTTATCCGTGGTCGGGTCGCGGAGGTAGCAGTTCCAGCAGAGAGCCCCAAACTTTCTTTTCCCTGGCCACATCAACCAGCTCTGACTGGGGGATCCCAAGGCGCTCCCAGGCCAGAGAAGAGATATAATCCCTCCACCTGGTCCTAGGTCTACCCCTTGGTCTCTTCCCAGCTGGACGTGCCTGGAACACCTCCCTAGGGAGGCGCCCAGGTGGCATCCTAACTAGGTGCCCGAACCACCTCAACTGGCTCCTTTCGACGCGAAGGAGGAGCGGTTCAACTCCGAGTCCCTCCCGGATGACCGAACTTCTCACCTTATCCCTAAGGGAGACACCAGCCACCCTGCGGAGAAAACCCATCTCGGCCGCTTGTACCCGCGATCTCGTTCTTTCGGTCATGACCCAGCCTTCATGACCATAGGTGAGGGTAGGAACGAAAATGGCCCGGTAGACAGAGAGCTTTGCCTTCTGGCTCAGCTCCCTTTTCGTCACAACGGTGCGGTAAAGAGACTGCAGTACCGCTCCCGCTGCTCCGATTCTCCGACCCATCTCACGCTCCATTGTTCCCTCACTCGAGAACAAGACCCCGAGATACTTGAACTCCTTCACTTGGGGTAAGGACTCATTCCCTACTTGGAGTGGACAGTCCATCGGTTTCCTGCTGAGAACCATGGCCTCAGATTTGGAGGTGCTGATCCTCATCCCAGCCGCTTCACACTCGGTTGCGAACCGATCCAGTGAGTGCTGAAGGTCGCAGACCGATGAAGCCATCAGAACCACATCATCTGCAAAAAGCAGTGGTGCAATCCTTAGTCCACCGAACTGCAGACCCCCTCCCCCACGACTACGCCTCGAAATCCGATCCATGTATATTACAAACAGGATTGGTGACAAAGCGCAGCCCTGGCGGAGGCCAACCCTCACCTGAAATGGGTCCGACTTACTGCCGAGGACACGGACACAGCTCTCGCTTTGGGAGTACAGAGATTGGATGGCCCTGAGTAGAGACCCCCTCACCCCATACTCCCGCAGCACCTCCCACAGTGACTCCCTGGGAACCCGGTCATACGCCTTCTCCAAGTCTACAAAACACATGTAGACTGGATAAGCATACTCCCAGGCCCCCTCCAGGATCCTTGCGAGAGTAAAAAGCTGATCCGTCGTTCCACGACCAGGACGGAATCCGCATTGTTCCTCCTCAATCTGAGGTTCGACAATCGGCCTGACCCTCCTTTCGAGTACCTTAGAGTAAACTTTCCCGGGGAGGCTGAGTAGTGTGATGCCTCGGTAATTGGCACACACCCTCTGATCCCCCTTTTTGAAAAGGGGAACCACCACTCCGGTCTGCCACTCCTTCGGTACTGTTTCCGACTTCCACGCAACGTTGATGAGACGTGTCAACCATGACAGTCCCTCAACACCCAGAGCCTTCAGCATTTCTGGGCGGATCTCATCCACCCCCGGGGCTTTGCCACTGTGAAGTTGTTTGACGACCTCAGTGACCTCCCCCCGGGAGATTGGTGTGGATCCCCCTTCATACTCCAGCTCTGCCTCTAACATAGAGGGCGGAGTTGTCGGGTTCAGGAGTTCCTCAAAGTGCTCCTTCCAACGCCCTAACACTCCATCAGTTGAGGTCAACAACGTCCCATCCTTACTGTACACAGCTTGGATGGTTCCCTGCTTCCCCCTCCTGAGGTGTCGGACAGTTTTCCAGAACAACTTTGGTGCCGCCCGAAAGTCTTTTTCCATGTCTTCTCCGAACTTCTCCCACACCCGCTGCTTTGCCTCGGCCACGGCTGAGGCTGCTGCCCTTCGGGCCTGTCGGTACCTTGCAACTGCCTCGGGAGTCCCCCGGGATAACAAATCCCTGAAGGCCTCCTTCTTCAGTCGGACGGCTTCCCTGACCACCGGTGTCCACCAGGAGGTTCGAGGGTTACCGCCCCTTGAGGCCCCTAGGACCTTGAGACCACAGCTCCCCGCCGCGGCTTCGGCAATAGAGGCTTTGAACACCGACCACTCTGGTTCAATGTCCCCAACCTCCACAGGAATGCCCGAAAAGCTCCGCCGGAGGTGTGAGTTGAAGGCCTCCTGAACTTGGGCTCCCTCCAGACGTTCCCAGTTCACCCGAACTACACGTTTGGGCTTACCAGGTCTATCCAGAGGCTTCCCCCGCCACTCGACCCAACTCACCACCAGATGGTGATCAGTTGACAACTCCGCCCCTCTCTTTACCCGAGTGTCCAAAACATACGGCCTCAGGTCCGATGATACGATAACCAAATCGATCATGGACCTTCTGCCTAGGGTGCTCTGGTACCACGTACACTTATGAGCATCCTTATGTTCGAACATGGTGTTTGTTATGGCCAATCCATGACTAGCACAGAAGTCCAGTAACAAACCACCACTCCGGTTCAGATCAGGGGGGCCGTTCCTCCCAATCACTCCCCTCCAAGTGTCTCCATCATTGCCCACATGTGCGTTGAAGTCTCCCAGCAAGATTAAAGAGTCCCCTTCAGGAGCCCCATACAGGACTCTTTCCAGGGTCTCCAAGAAGGCCGTATACTCTGAACTGCTGTTGGGTGCATAAGCACACACAACAGTCAGAGTTTTCCCCCCCATAACCCGCAGGCGTAGGGAGGCAACCCTCTCGTCCACTGGGGTAGACTCCAACAACGAAGCACCCAACCGGGGACTTGTGAGTATCCCCACACCCGCCCGGCGCCTCACACCTTGAGCAACTCCGGAGAAGAATAGAGTCCAACCCCTATCCAGAAGTAAGGTTCCAGAGCCGACGCTGTGCGTAGAGGTGAGCCCAACCAGATCCAACTGGTAACGCTCCACCTCCCGCACAAGCTCCGACTCCTTCCCCCCCAGAGAGGTGACGTTCCACGTCCCCAAAGCCAGCTTCTGTCGCCCGGGTCTGGTCCGTCGAGACCCTCTGCCTTCACTGCCACCCTTCTGGCAGCGCACCCGACCCCATCGCTGTTTCCCGTAGGTGGTGGGCCCGCGGGACGGAGAAGCGGAGGTGTTGCCCACGTCGCCTTTTCGGGCTGTGCCCGGCCGGGCTCCGTGGCAAGCCCGGCCACCAGACGCTCGCCGACGAGTCCTCCTTCTGGGCCTGGCTCCAGAAGGGGACCCCGGGCTTCCTCCGGGCCGGGTATCCTCACTTCGTGTGTCGTCTTTCATGAGGTCTGCTCCTCCATAGTTAATGTAATTAACTTTAGTTAGTCAACACATTAAGATTTCTGAAAAAAACACCAGAGTTTATAAAATATTTGTTATAAATCAAATTATGCTTTATACAAGGTCGGATTAGACAAGAATCAACAAGCCAATTTAGAATTGGCATTTATTAAAATGTAAGTGATTTTCTAATTAATCTTAAAACATTGTTTTCAATATTTTAGAAATGTATTCAAGAGTTTTTCTGCAATGGGTCTTTTCATGCTTAATCAACTTACTTACTATCAATTAAGTAACATTTTCAATGCAGGACTTTAATTTAACAGATATTTATGGTACTTTGACTGGAGAATCTAAATACTTCTTATATTACAGCCCTGTCTATTTGAACACTGTTCGCCTTCCTTGGTCTGTCAACACATGGTATTTTATAACAAATAACCGTGAGTCACACTTACCTAACCTTAACCCTAATCAAGGGTGTCCAAACTACAGCCCGGGGTGCAACTGTGGCCCGTGGTGCATTTTTTAATTGGCCTGCAGGAAATTCTAAAAGTGTAATGGAATATGGTCAACACACG
The DNA here is from genome assembly GCF_949606895.1 of Notothenia rossii. Classification (NCBI taxonomy): domain Eukaryota; kingdom Metazoa; phylum Chordata; class Actinopteri; order Perciformes; family Nototheniidae; genus Notothenia; species Notothenia rossii. The sequence continues at coordinate 53,897,567 of NC_136906.1, read as the reverse complement.
AAACTTGTGCTTGTCTTATATTGTATTCTTAAATAAATATGTAAAAATATATAACACAGTATACATGTGTGTGTAAGCCCAATTTTCAAATAGATTCAGTAAATTAAAGTTGAGAAAATGTTCTTACAAACCATAGTTAATCAAAAAAAGCTGTATAATTTATTTACATAACAAGCATGAAATATACCCTTCCTATTTCCCCTGATTATAAGCAATCTGACACACATTGTGTTACTAAATAAATGAAACCCTATGGAAAGCTGTGATGTAGGTATTTTTTTTTCATAAAGCAATTTATCTACATTTGATTGATTTTACTAACTTATAACTTAACTTAGGAGGCAATATCAGTCACCTTTAGCGAGGGGCACAGCCCATCGGCCCCTTAGTGAAACATCTTTGGACACCCCTGCCCTAATACTTTTTGTAGTAACTTAGACTCAATTCACAGCCTGGTACGGCAGCTGCACCGCCCTCAATCGTAAGGCTTTACAGAGGGTGGTGAAAACTGAACAGAACATCACCAGGACGGAGCTGCCATCCATGGAGGACCTGTACTCCCAGCGGCTCAGGAAGAAATCCCTCAGGATTATAAAAGACCCCCACCACCCCAGCCACAAACTGTTCTGTCTGCTGCCGTCTGGCAAGCGGTACCGAAGCATCCGGACTAAAACCACCAGACTCAGGGACAGTTTCATCCCACAGGCAATAAGACTGTTAAACCCCTGAACTTTTGAAAGAACATCCATAACATTAATCTGTTTGCAACCCATATATCAATATTCCAATGACTGTATATAGACTATTCTGCACTGTTTCTATTATATTCTATTTTATTTTTATTGACTTGCACTATTTTATCTGTTATTGTTTTGCACTGTTGGAGGAGCCTGTGACCTGAGATTTGTATTGTCATAACTACACTGTAACTATGCACACATAGCATTAAAAGCCTTGAAACTTGAAAAAGCTTTTAGTAGATCACTAAGCAAGTTATATAGTCAATTTCTTACTCTAAACTGATTTAGTAAACTGTAATTATTGCCTATTGTACTGAAATGACCCTCATACTAGTACTGTGACCAACACACCTGTTAGACACAATCATTTGATTTAAAGACAGCATTATGAACGTTCCAATATGAACAGGAAGTTGCCTCAGGACAAACCCAGTGACCCAAGACCTCCACTACCAGCTGAACCCACTTCAACTAACATACAATCCTGAAATGTACATAATGTGTTAAGACTGCTACATTGTGCAAAACCTATTTTGAACATATGTCCTTTATACTGTACCCTCTGCTAGGAAAGCTGCATGTTTATGGTTTACAGAATTTATGCATGAATAAGATAACATTAATATTACCCTTAAAATTGTGCATCTTTCTTTGCTTCACAATGAGAAGCAGAAAATAATAAAATACTGTATAATGAATTGTATTTTCTAGCAGGAATGAATACACACTTTCTGTAGACTAATAAAAAGCACAACAATAATAAATATGTCTTGGAATACGAACGGTGCTGTGAGGTCTCCTCCTGCGACAGTCTTTCTTCTCTGACATCATTACCAAAAACAAAAACAACGCACGTGCCTTGTTTGCTACCGTCGACAGACTAACTAACCCCCCAGTGTCAGTAGCTTCTGAATTTCTATCCACCAGGGCGTGCAATGAATTTGCCTCCTTCTTCACTGACAAAATTCAGAAAATCAGACAAGCAGTCAGTGCCTCTGTATCAGGTACAGCAAATGTGTTGTCCCTATGTCCACTTAAAATCAATTCAAACATCATGATACAATTCCGGGTGATAAATGATAAAGACCTAGAGGAAATTATTCAACTTCTGAAATCCTCCTCCTGCTGCCTTGATATTATTCCAACAGGCTTTTTCAAAATGTTTTTCATAGTAAACAAGTATCTCCACTTAGGTGTATTTCCACAGGCCCTGAAAACTGCAGTATTTAAACCACTCTTAAAAAATAATAATCTATTGATAAACAACTTCTTCCATTGGTTAAATCTTGTGCATATCAGAGCATTGTAATTTCAGATCATGCTCCCATCTTGCTGGCCATGTCTCTCCCTATCATCCCGCAAAGGAATAGACAATGGTGGTTCAATTCAACCTTACTTTCGGATGAACATTTTGTAAATTTCATGGAGAAAGAGATAGCGTTTTTTTTCTCTACCAACTTAACCCCTGGAATGTCCACCCTTACCGTGTGGGATGCTTTTAAAGCTTACCTGAGGGGGCAGATAATATCATATATTGTTCAAATGAAAAGAAAATCCTACAAAGAGCGAGCAAACCTGGCTCACCAAATTGGAGAGATTGACAAACAATATGCACAAACTAAAGAACCGGCCCTTTATAAAAATCGATTGGAACTCAAGATCAAGTATGACTTGCTTACAACACATTTTGTTGAGCAATCACTTTTAAAACAAAAAGACCATGTTTTATATCCATGGAGATAAATCCAACAAAATGTTGGCTAATCTGCTAAAGGGCTCTAAGGCGAAGCAAAGTATTTCTACTATCAATAGGGAAAATGGCCATACAACATCTGACCATACACAGATTTACACCTCAGAGTCTTAAACGGATGACAGTGAAATTCTAAAAAATGTAAGTAGTCTCAATAATCCCCAACTTCCACCGGACTTCAGGAGGAAGTTGGAAGAGCCTATATCTCAGGCAGAAATAATTTCAGCCATCTCCATAATGCAGTCGGGCAAATGTCCAGGTCCAGAGGTTTTCCCCTCAGAATCTTTCAAAAATATTCTCTTTGCCTCTATAACAAGATGTCAGATCTAAGGTGTCTCTCCACAGATAAGCTCAGGGCAGCATGGGAGACAGATATGGGCCTTCCCCTTCCAGTAGATAAATGGACTTCTATACTTAAACTGGTTAATTTAACTTCGCTATGTGCGCATCAATGCTTAATTCAGTTTAAAGTGGTACATAGAGCTCATATTTCAAAAGTCAGAAAATCCAAAATGTATCCTGATGTTAGTCCCTACTGTGATACATGCCAAACTAATGAAGCCTCTCTCATTCATATGTACTGGTCCTGTGCCCGCCTAAGCATGTACTGGACGGAGATTTTCCAAACTCTATCCCAAGTGTTCAGTATTGAACTGGATCCAAATCCTCTGGCTGCCCTATTTGGGGTAATAGGAAAGGAGATGCGTTTAACTGCAAAACTGCGGCGATCATGTGACGTAAATACGGCTCTTAGCTCGTTGAGCCATCCCGCTTAGATGGATAGACAGTTTTCCGCCCACTCATCTACAGTGGTTGACAGATGTTATGTCCTGTATGAAACTTTAAAAGATCAGATACTCACTCCTCTACTCAAACAGCACATTTCAGGAAGCCTGAGGAGGGACCTTTTATAAATGCATTCGAAACTCTGTAAATCATTCTGTTATTGGTTTAGCTTAAGTGCAGCATATATATGTATGTATGTATGTATATATGTGTATGTATACAGCAGATGTGTATGTGTAGGTTGCGTGTGTGTATATGCATGTTTGTATATGCATTTGTTTTACATGCATATACTCATCCAACAATATGTCTGGCATGTCGTGTGTATAAAGATCACTGGCAGTGATAGGAGATTACTTTAGTTGTTGTCATTGTTTGTCTGTGTTTTTCTAGTTTTGTTTTTTATTTTTCCTTTAGTACATACAATCAGCACAGACCAATCGCTCATTTGCATTGGCATATATTATGTTTACAATTACTATATGATAAACACTTCTTATTGATTGTCGAAACTAAATAAAAAGATTATATCAAATATCAAACCTCCCATTTGTAGGCAACATGATTGAAAACCGCCGTGTCTTATCGGCCGTGCCGACACCTTCCGCTGCCAGCAAAATAAATCACTCGGATTGGCTTTTCAGCTTAGCGAAACACTATTTGCCTGAATGGGAGTGGAGCAGTACAATACCTAAGTAAATGTACTTTGTTACTGTCCACAATCTGCCTAGAAGTATTTTAATGTTGTAGCTGTTCAAGATGGTCATTTTAAAATGTTTTTAAAATATACTGTTAGTAGGTTAAACCAATAATAATGCTTGGGCTGCAACTGACAGTTATGTCGGCACATTTTAGATTTTTTTCTTAAAGCTGTGTGATTAAAAGAATAAACACAAATTGCAGGATCGGAACACATATTTGCAATATCTTGCCCCACTTAAAAAGGTACTGCACCGATACTGTTAAAATATTGGCATAGTTCATCCCTGTGCCGCTTGGCTCGAGCTGTAGCATGTAGCTATTTGTTGTTTGTATATATCACGCAGTCTGTCTTCTTGTTGCCTCTTTTGAATAACGAATACACACTACCGTCGCCTGCTGGTAAGGAGAGTTATTGCGACTCACGCATGCGCAGTGCGTACGTGCTAGGCCGTCGGCTGAAGTCTTTGCGGTGTGTTCTCGTGCCACTTTTTGGCCAAGACGCAGGAGACGTGAGGTGACAAAACAGTCGGGTCCGTCGGGACGTGTTCTTTGATGTTAGTTTGGTGTGTCAGGGCCTTTAGTATTATTAGATCTCAGTGCTGCATTTGACACTGTGGACCACAACATATTGCTAGACGACTAGAAAAGTGGGTGGGACTCTCCGCAACAGTTCTAAATTTGTTTGAATCCTACTTAAAGGACATACAAAACTTTGTCTCTAACTACACATCAGCGCTGACAAATATGACATGTGGGGTTCCTCAAGGCTCCATCGTAGGACCTCTGCTTTTTAATATCTACAGTATATGCTACCACTGGCTCAAATAATGCAGATGACACCCACATTTATATATCAATTTCACCAGGAGACTATTCTCCAAATACAACACTGAGTAAGTGCATTGAGCTCGCCAATGACTGGATGAGTAAGAACTTTCTCCAATTAAACAAAAAGAAAATTGAGATTATTGTTTTTGGAGCAAAGGAGGAACGAATAAAAGTAATCGCAGAGCTTCAGTCGGCAGAATTCAAAACAACAAATAAAGCAAGAAATCTAGGTTTAGTGACAGACTCAGACCTGAATTTTAACACAACAGTTATTAGGTCTGCCTACTATCACCTTAAGAACATATCTAGGATTAAAAGACTAATGTCACAGCAGGATTTGGAAAAACTTGTCCATGCTTTTATCTTCAGTAGACTGGAATACTGTAATGGTGTCTTCACAGTTATCACTAAACAATTAGAAAGCTGCTGCTGATTCAGAACGCCGCTGCTCGAGTCTTCACAAATACTAAGAAAGTGAATCACATCACTCCAGTTCGGAAGTCTTTACATTGACTTCCAGTCTGTCAAATATTTTATTATAAAGTACTGCAGCTGGTTTTTAAAGCACTGAATGGTTTAGGACCAAATTATATTAACGATCTCCTGCATAACTATGAACCATCCAGAAGTCTCAGGCTCTCTGTTCCAAGAGTCAGAACTAAACATGGAGAAGCAGCGTTTAGCTTTTATGCCCCGACTATCTGGAACAAGCTCCAAGAATCCTGCAGGTCCGCTGCAACTCTTAAAAATGTAAAATCCAGAATGAAAACTTATCTTTTTGCCGCTGCTTTTGATTGAACTGATCATAGTTACACTGCAGTATGGCTTTTATTCATGTATTCTATACCTATTGTGTTTATTTTATTATCTTTGCTTTCTAAAATGCCTGTTATACAATGACATTTTATAATGTGTTTCAGTTGTATTTATTCTTAAATGTCTTTTATTTTATTTTGTAAAGCACTTTGCTGTGTGCTGAAAGGTGCTATATAAATAAACTTGCCTTGCCTTGCTACGTTTGTTTTTGTTGTCATTCAGCATTTCCTGTTTAACTTTTACTCATCTCTCCTCTCGTTTCAGTGTCTGCACTTCCTTAGCTTATTGTTGCTCCCTTGTTTGTTTTAGTTGCCTTTCTGATTTCCTGTGTACCTCACTCTGCTTACAGTAGTAAAGACTGTGATTCTACCTTAACCTTTGTCTCTGAGTCGTGTTTTTGAGTCCTTTTCCTGTGTTCACACCAGTCAGTATAGGAGCTGGTAGCATTTTACTTCCAAGATAGAAAAGTGTCCTTCTTCATGAAACAAAAGGAAAGATGTGCAACATTTACAAAGAGAGTGAGAGGAAAAACTCAAGATGGCTTGTGTTTTAATTAACACATTTATTTTTCAAAGGTCTAAACAAAGTATTAAGTGACAATGATTGCGTGGTTGGCAAACAATTTCAATAAATATGTGTACATAACAAAACGTAGCCATCAATCCTCAGGACAATTGGGTATAAATGATACATTTTTTGAGGCTCAATAATTATTCTTACAATAAATATTAAATCCACAAGAATACAAAAGTGTGAAGATAAGTCACGCCAACAATTATCTACACTGCTGAAAGGAATGCAGACTCAGTTTTATCGGACATTAGAGATCATTGCATTGTAAAGAGACACCTTCTACTCCCACAGTAGAAAATCTACATACTTCTTCCTGCACTGTCTATTGGAATCCATGTATTCCCAAAAGTGTGACCTGAATTTGAAATCCGCGCAGCTCTGATCCGAACAGTGGAAGGTCAATAACTCCCAAGAACAAAGCATAAAAAAGCAAATAACTGAACACATTTTGTCACGATTCTTGTGTTGTGTCACGTTTTTAGTTTTGTGTGTCTGGTAGTGGGTGTTTTGCTGTTCTCCTTGTCATGTTTTCCTCCCTGTGTTTTGTCTGGTCTTTCTCCCCGTGTTTTCCTTAATGCTGTCAAAATTATCGCGTTAACGGCGGTAATTAATTTTTTGAATTAATTGCGTTAAAATATTTAACGCATTTAACGTATGTGCAGAATGGCCCGCCCCATATATCCCACCAGTGGCAGCGCCAGGGTATGGCTGGGGTAGGATACACCCATACCAAGAAATGGCTTAGCCCCACCATGAAAAATGATGTTAAAGTAAGCAAAATAAAGTCCGCCAACTCGCGCCGAGAATTGCACAGACAGCAGTTAGTAAGATTGATTTCAGTAGCCACATGTCTGGAAATACCGAAGACCAGAAACGGTTTTGAAAACTTTTGTCACGTAGTGATCGTCTTCTCAATAGAACATATTTGATAATGTCTTCTGGCTAATCAGAATCAAGATAACGGCGTGGTGTTGTTGCAGGAAGTCCCGACGGAGAATACTTTTGCTGCGGTACGCAGGTTATGTGCGTAATCTGAAATGCGTACCGTCACTTGTGTCACAAAGCGCATTTGCGTACCGACGTACTTGTGAAGCTTTTCCAGAAGGCGGTTGGATCACCGGACGACAGAGTCGGTCTCCGTGTGCACAGACAGGGCTGCTGTTAACGTCGGTCTGTATAACGGAATTGTGCCAAAACTACACCAACCGGCTGCTGAGGGAGACTCCCCCCCTTCACTGGAGAACTGCGCTAAAACAGCTGATCCCAACGTTCACACTCTGTGGTCACGAATATTCCACTAGCCCCCCCCCCCCCCGTCGAATTTCCTGAAGTACTCCCCCGTTGATAGAAATCAACACGTAATGAATTAAGACCCCACGGTTTGATGATTGATAGGTGTGTGGGCTGTCTTTCATTTTGACACACAGAAATGTTTTATAATAAACATACAGTACATACTTATGTTAAATGGATATATCCGTCTTCTTCCATTTATCTTTCCATTCCCACTACAATATACATAAAGAAATGGCATATTTTGGACATAGTTTGAATGGTGATTAATCATGATTAATTAATTTTTAAGCTGTGATTAATCTGATTAAAAAATGTAATCGTTTGACAGCCCTAGTTTTCCTCTCTGTCGTTAGTTTCCCTGGTTTGTCTTCCTGATTGTTTTCACCTGTCACCCCTTGTGTGTCTCCTGTGCTCATCAGCATTCAGCCCCGCCCCTGATTGTTCCCACCTGTGTCTTATTATCATGTGCTTAAATTCCCCTGTCTCCCAGTGTTTCAGTGTCAGTTCGTATTGTCTCTTGCTATGGTCAGGGCTATGCTTTCTGTGCTCCGGAGAAGTTTTGGTTCCTCACTACGTTAACTCTTTCATTTGGTTCTCTATTTTTGTCATCTCAAACTTGAGATTTGATAGTGACCTTTTTTGTTGTTCATATTGCTGTATATTGGAAAAATAAAGTATCTTACAAATACTTTACCTCTGTCTCCCTGGTCGTGCAATTGGGTCCTACATCCTAAGTGTCTGAGTTCGTAACACAACATGCAGCAACTTATTTGTTAAATTCCTATACTATGGGACATTTCTAAATATTGCCTAAGAGGGGAATTCATTAAGATAAGATAAGAAAGACTAAAAAGCAGCATTGTTTACTGAAATGAAGCAATTCCAATGTTCAGTTTTGAATTAATATACATATGAAATAAGGATTGAACTGTGCAAACTAGAAATGAAATGTGATAACATTAAAAGAAACAAAAGCAAAGAAAGAATAGATTTTTGACAAATGCAGGGAGAAGGCGGAAAGTTGCTTGATGTAAGATTCCTAAATCACAGGCTTGGATGTAAATTGAGAGTGATGATAAGCCTGAAACAATGCATTCATGCTTAGGGTTAAATATATCTTCCCTGATTATCAGAGAAACGAAAGCATGCACTGAAGTAGGCAATGACTCCAATAACAGTTGCCGTATAGAGAGTGAACTGAGACCAGCCTTTGTGTCAGTCTGCTGACCAATTTATATTTTGTAGGCAACAACAAAGAGTCTCTGTGTAGTCTTTCGAATGGTTTCATATAACTGGTTTAGAATTGTTCTATAGGTCCTATGTTGTTAAGGACTGAAGGGTCAAGAACATTTCTGTAGAACAAAGATGCAGTCAATACCGTGTGCACATGAATACTTCTGCCGGTCTTTTTATTATATTGATTCCTTATCTACATTCTGTACTGTCTCCCTTTGCCCAAATGTCTCTATATTCACATCCTCTTAGAACTGTGATGTTGAATAACAGGGATGAAGAGGTATAAGACGTAATAGAACTCAGGGGATGCGTACACATACTTTGAGTGTTAGAGCAGTAAGCAACACCTCTCTAATCAACACTGTGCCTCCAACAGTATTGTACATAATGGATGCACAGACGTAACTTCATAATGAAATAATTGAATAAATCCAGATGGCCTGCCAACAATTGTGCTTACATGTTTCACACATGCTGTTGTTGTGTTCAAAATTCTAGGAAAGACAGACAACTTCTAAGTTTAACTATTTATTATAAGGGAGTAAAATATGTATATCACTTGGCCAAGGACTCCGTCACGTCATAGAAATTACAGGCAGCAAAGCAGTAATCTTTAACCACTAATTCCGGAAAAGAGCCTCGAACCTTGTGCGTGCATACATTTGATTACACAGGGCGTTGCCCGTACATTTATGATTGGTCAAGACTAGCTGAAGAGATACCATGGTTTAGACTTGGTTCTCTTTGGTTGGTGCACAGACTTTGAAAAAAGTCTCTTGTCAACACGACCCTCCAATCAGCATTCGGCCGGCCTGTGGAAGTCCCTCCCTACTCTGGCACCATCATTCATAATTTGTTTTCGCTAACGTTTCCACAGAAAAAGTGGAAGTGGAATCTTCATAAGGCTGCTTCCTATGTGTGGGAGTGGAGCTCACCCAAAGCTCAAGGCCGGAGTGATGTCCTGCCACATAAAATGAGCACAATAAGCCCATAAATTATGTAATAAGAATCAGTCTTTCTAATGTTATTTAAAAATACCCTCCACACTGTAAATATTGTGTCCAATAAAAAATAAAAACATTGTTCACTGCAGAGGCTGGAGATCGAACCACCAACCTTCCAATTAGAGGGCGACCATCTACCTCCTGAGCTACAGCCGCCACTCAAGAACAGTACTATTGAAGCTAAAGTGGCACCAATTTAGGACCATTACCTTCAATGTGGAAAAATAATTAGTTGGGATCAGGGTTGGGGTTGAACCTAACCCAATGCCCACCAGTTTGTGCTTTTTATTTAAAAGCCAAAATAAACTATTTGGTATACTTGAAAGGAAAAATCCCAAGACTATATGCATGAGTAATAGTTTTGTCTTTAAGACTAAATATTGTAGCCTTACTTTTGTTCTCCTACAAAGAGATATATTGGCAACCTTTCAGTCCAACTAGATTTTCTTTCTTAAAGGTCCCATGTCATGCTTTTCTGCTTATTACCCGTCCCCTTGTGTGTTATAGCTTTTTATGCATGTAAACTGTCTGCAAAGTCACAAACCCTCCGAGTAAAACTTTAAAACAGAAAAATACCTGTCTATGCTGCCCCAGAACGCCTCGTTGGGGATTTCTCTTTTGCCATTGTTTACTTCTTGGGTATAGTGACGTATTTCAGGTATAGTGACGTGACGTAACGTAACGTGATTAACTGCTCAGCAGATTGGTCCAAATTGACCAATCCGGAGCTGTTACGTCCGCGGAGCCGTTACGTTTGGACCAATCCGCGGACTTCCTCACACACACACACTCGGCGGGACGCTGCGAGGAGCGGGACACTGTGAGCTGGCTCACTGGTGTGGGGGTTGGCGACACTGCGAGACACCGCGGAACTCAGCCTGGGCACACACAGACTCCCAGCCAGGCTGCGGGTGTGTGTGTGTTTCGCGCTGGGGTTTCGCTGTGTCTCGCTGTCTCGCAGACAGCCACTGGGCTCACAGGGAGGGGGGGGGCAGGAGCTCCAACAAGCCGTTTAGGACAGAGAGTGAACAGACATACTATACAGAGATGTTGTATGAGAAACCAATGTAAGTTTGGAAAATTGCACAATATACATTTATTTTAGTATACCTCAACAATGGAATTATGATCAGTAGAAATGGCCATGACATGGGACCTTTAAAGCATTACTGTTGGAGCTCAACTTGAGTCATCTTTGCAGCTATAACCACAGGTGGAGGGCATTACATTGACTAGGCCTCTATACTTGTAACCGTCTATATTCTCTGAAGGTTTGAAATATCAAGCCATTTATAACAAATATCAGAACATTTCTCTGACTAAACCCTTGCCCTTGTGTTATATCCAGTGAGCTTTATAGGTCAGAGCGTCCTTTGCAGCCTGTCCTCCTATAAAAAACGACCATATAGGCCGATTGTTCATGCATTATTACGATCCAGCAACACACTCTCACTCCATAAACGTCCAGGAGCGACGCTTGGTCATGGTCCCGAGGCGTGCAGTTGTGACGCTCCTAGGCTCCTTCAGCTTCATAAAAGGGACGCAAATAGCTTTCAACTGATTGCAATGTATTCCCATCTGCGGCGGGATTTGACGCTCATGGAAGCACGGCATTCGTTTGTGTCGGCTGCCCTTAAAGGCAATGTGAGCGTCCATTCCCATTGGATAACGGAGAATTGTACACCCGGAAGTAAGTATTCCCCTTACTGTTGATTGATTTTTCAGTGATATCTGCACTACTCATGGACTAAAAAATACCAGATTATCCTTGTTAATTACACAACATTGATTGGTTTAAATTGTGTGCAATGCTTTTATATTTTCCCCCTTCGATTCGGAGAAACAAATATTTTTCCGGAGTAAAGGATGGCAGAAGATACTTCACTACCCAGAATCCCCAGCTATCGTTTAGGACTACACCATGTTCTCTGTTTGACAAGCCTCGTGATTAGTTCTCAAGCTCTGTGATTGGTTGACCTCCAACTGCTTTCCATTCATTCCAATGGCTGGCGTCTGTCACGTGATCTTCAAATTTCTCCCTGCAGAAGAAAAAAACATGGCCGAACTTCGTTTTATTCTCGGTGGAAAATGCCTATTTTAAAGTTAGTTTGGCCATTAAAATGCATTTTGATGTCATTTGATGCGAGAAATATGAGTTGTTATTTCAGATTATGTGTGCAGTAGATGTACATGATCTTTAGTTTGCTAGTTATTACGAAGATTACTTCAGGGAATTGTGTCCATACAACGTTTTCATTGTTACCAAGGTGGTTGCTAGGGACGCTGCTATCGATATTATTTCTGTTATGTTGTGTAATTGTTTAATGATGTTATCTTTATTGCTACCCCCTTCCCCGTCAATGTATACTGTTGGTCCACAGCGCAAACGTATTAGTTTAACAAAATCCGCATCTAAAATTGTGGCATAGATACGTTATTTTTCCCTGTGCAATTCTCCATTTACTCAACAATAACACATAATTATCCTTGTGTTTATTTATTTGTTTGATTAATAAACACAAGTTTGTGTCCGTCAGGACCGAGGGTCGGAGCAGCTCATTTTCTTTAGAGAATATTACACCCAGAAGTAAGTATTCTCTCCGCTTCCCTTGACAAACCCTGTGATAGTCCTCAAGCTCTGTGATTGGAGAGTGTGCTCCGAGGGTTACGCCGAGTGTCGAACAGCGCTTAAAATGGGATGGAACCACGGCAGACTGTCCTAAACTGGATTTGAACAGGTCCACCCCGTTCCCAGAACTACACATTTATGGCACGTCTCTACTGGGAGTTGTAGTTTTAAAAGACGTTTTCGTATTTCCCATAATAACAAGTTGCAAGTATTAAACTGTGAACATCCCTGGAGGTTTAGGGGATAGGAAACACTCAAATTTAAAACATATAATTAATAAATGGGTGAAAATTGCTTGTGCCCAATGGGCAGCATTAATATATATACCCACATGCCAGCTAAGGTCAGAAGAACTTTATTTAACAGCTGGTCTTATGTCTGTGACCCCTCCTGTTGTTAATTAGTAACCTTAGTAACGTTCTGAAGTCGCAATTTTTACAGGCTCCCACTACCTGTTGGCATCTGGCATCTGTTAGCATCTAGCTCACAAACATGTTAGCCATCCCTGCTTATACAAATAGTAGTTTGTATAACAACTAGTAGTTTTTAGTTGTCTGCGGTCTGTGGAGGCCTACTCCCACCTGTCGAGTACGGCTGTGTCGAGGGGGTGTTCCCCCGGAGTCATCGCGGAGGGACGGAGCGGCTCCACCTGTTGCGGCCTACGATCTGCGATCTGCGGAGGCCTGCTTCCACCTGTGGAGTACGGCTGTACTGAGGAGGTTTTACCCCGGAGTCGTCGCGGAGAGAAGGAGTGGCTCCACGCTTCGGGCTTGGCCTGCTTCCACCGGGCGTTTACTGCTGTGCAGAGGAGGATTTAACGCGACTGGGGCCTGCTTTCCACCTATCCTGGTTCTGCTGTTGCGGAGGCCTGCTCCCGCCTGTCGTGTGCTGCGGTGTCGTTGCTGAGGAGTCTTTTCACTCTGGGGATACCGCGAAGGGACCGGAGCGCTTCCACGCTGCTGCTTTCGCCTGCCCTTTGCTGCTGTGCTGCTGTGCTGATTTGCCCCAGGAACATGGCGGATACTGTGTGCTGGTCTGGGAGAATGGCCCATATCAGGATTCTTCTGCTGTGCCTGCTAACTGTTTGGGACTATGAGAGGATCTCTAGTCATTCGGAGAAATCTACTGGATGCAGGTCTGTTCTGCCGCCCGCAGTGGGCCATCCCCTGCAAAGGTTCGGATGTGATACTCAAACAATTACCGGTTGCCTTGTCACAGACAATCTGCTCGACAAAATATGTTTTTCTTTTTTGTTTCCCTGCGATGATGGTTCTTCAGGACTGCTTCTTAAGCTCAAATCACACTTTCACAGACTTTGCTGGTGTTTCTAAATTAGATGACAATGTATGTGTGTCGTTTAAAAGGAAAAGATGTCTGGTTTTCTTGTTATTATTGCTATCAGGAAATGTGCAACCAAACCCTGGTCCGCCCAGTAGTAGTAGTCAGATCGCTACTCCTGCTGATTTTAAAGCTAGGTCTGGGTTGTGTTTCATCCACTTGAATGTGCGCAGTCTGTTAGGTAAACTAGACTTTGTCCGCATTTGGGCAAGCTCGACTGACGCTGACGTCATTGTTTTATCAGAAACATGGCTAAACAAATCAATTGTGGCCTCTGACATTGCCTTAAATGGTTATAATGTGTATCGTACCGACCGGCCTAATAAATGTGGTGGCGTTGCCATTTATGTTAAAAATAAGTTCAGTGTAACCGCTGTAGTTTCCAAATCTATCAGTAAGCAATTTGAATTTTTAGCCATAAATATAGAAGTGGCAAAGGGTCAACAGGTCATGGTAGTGAGTTGTTACAGACCCCCCTCAGCTGTCAAAGACTTCTTGTCTTCACTAGCAAAACTTTTATCGCAATTAGACTACAAGGAAATAGTGCTACTTGGAGATTTTAACTGGGACTGGTTAACTGCAGTGCAGAGGATTTTAAAAACCTTTGTATCTCTTTAAATGTTACTCAGATTGTTGACAGTCCTACTCGTCCTAACACTAAGTCCCCTAATAAATCCTCCCTAATTGATCTCAATTTAACTAATGTTCCCTATAAATACTCATCTGTGGGAGTATTTGCAAATGATTTGAGTGATCACTGTGTTGTAGCCACAATTAGCAGGGACACTAAGGTCCAAAAGGTTAAACCTCGCATTATCATTAAGAGAAACAAAAACATTTTGTGGAGCAAGGTTTTGTTCATGATCTGTTTGGGTTTGATTGGGGAAAAATCGATTTGTGTGCTGATGTAGAAACTGCATGGTCTTATTTTTATCTTGGTTTTATGGAGATCATTGATAGACATGCACCCCTGCGTAAATTTAGAGTAAAGGGACGAGACAATCCTTAGTTTTCTGCTGAACTGTCCAGTCTCCTGCATGAGAGAAACGAGGCCCGGGCAAAGGCTAGGAAATCAGGCTCAGAGGTAGAATGGCTGCGTTTTATGCAGCTAAAAAATAGCTTCACTTCACATATCAAAAGTGCTAAATCAAAGTACTATCTGTCAGTAACCACAAAGAATCTGAATAATCCTGGAAAATGTTGGAAAGCCATTAAATCGTTATCCACCAGTGATATCCGTAATGAGCTACCTCCGTGCATTACCACAGCATCTGGCTCCATATCGGATAGGGCTACTATGCTAAATTGCTTTAATGAGCCTTTTGTGTCCTGTGGTTCTCTATTTGATTCTGTCACCAACTCTGTTTCTGTGAACACTACAGTCTGTGACTCGGAAAAACGTGTTTTGGAAAACCCTTTTAGTTTTACTCCTTTTACTGTTGATGTTGTTCGTGAATCTTTAACCAAGTTAGATCCTAAGAAACCGGCTGGCCCGGACAACTTAGAACCTTTCTTTTTAAAGATAGCTGCAGATTTTATTGCTCTACCTCTTACTACTCTTTTCAACCTCTCCCTCAGCACAAACACAATTGCAAAATTGTGGAAGTCAGCGTATGTCCTGCCTTTACTAAAAGGAGGGGAGGCCACCTTATTAAATAACTATAGGCCAATCTCTAAGTTGTCAGTTCTGGCAAAGGTGCTCGAACGCCTAGTGAGTGAACAGGTAAAGGAGTTTTTATGTAAAAATGACATCCTGTCTAAACATCAGTCAGGCTTCAGAAAGCAACATGGCACCATCACTGCCACAAAGAAAGTGGTGAATGATGTGGCGAGTATTTTAGATAATAAGCAGAGTTGTGCGGCTCTATTTATTGAACTGTCCAAAGCGTTTAACACCGTTGATCATCGCATCTTAAAGCAGAGGCTAGCCAGTATAGGCATGTCCAGCCATGCAATGGGGTGGTTTGTGAACTACCTCTCTGAAAGGTCTCAATGTGTTCATTTTGATGGGCTGTCTTCTGAGTGGTTGAACATTGCAAATGGTGTTCCCCAAGGTTCTGTTTTAGGTCCACTTTTATTCTCCATCTACATCAACAGTTTAGGTGAAAATGTCGATGAAGCCACTTTACATTTGTATGCGGATGATACCGTGATGTACTGTGCAGTTCCCTCCATTAAGGAGGCTGGTGTTAAATTACAGGCTGTTTTTAATATTATTCAGACTCAGCTCTCTTAACTAAAGCTTCTTTTAAATGTTGATAAAACCAAGGTAATGCTCTTTTCTAAAGCTAAAAAGACACCAGAGCCTGTTTTAGATATTGTAACTACGCAAGGAATAAAACTTGAAGTGGTAACCTGTTACAAATACCTTGGTATCTGGCTTGATGATTGTCTCACTTTTAAACTTCATGTAAATAACCCGCTTAAAAAGCTGAGGGTTAGGCTAGGTTTCTTCTACAGGAACAAGTCCTGTTTCTCGCTTGAGGCCAGGAAAAGGCTAGTCACTGTGACCTTTTGACCTGTGCTGGACTATGGTGATCTGATGTATATGAATGCACCTGCCAATTGCCTGGTCAACTTAGATGCTGCGTATCACAGTGCTCTAAGATTTGTGACAAATTGTAAAGCATTAACACATCACTGTACCCTGTATGCAAGGGCTGGTTTGCTTTCATTAACTGTACGGAGGCTCAGTCACTAGTAACTTTTTATATACAAAGCCATGTTAGGGAAACTTCCATCCTAAATCTGCTCCCTGATCTCACGGAAAATTGTAAGTGGCTACTGCCTGAGATCAAATGCTGTGGTTTTATTAAATGTGCCAACTGCTAGGACTGTCTTAGGGAAGACAGCTTTTAGATGCGCAGCTCCTCTGTCTTGGAATAGTCTGCAAAAGGAATGGAAGCTGAGCAATCTGGTGCCACTAAATGTTTTTAAAGCTCGGTTGGATGCTACTCAATCGGAAGCTATTGGTACCTGTTTCTGTGGATAATTATGTAAATGATGCTGGACTGATGTCCTTGTTGTTCTGTCTATGTTTCTATGTTTCATGTGGAACTACTTGAGCAGGTCTCCCTTGAAAAAGAGACCAATGATCTCAATGGGATTCATCTGATTTAAATAAAGGCTTGAAATGAAATGAAAATTGATAAGCCTGAAACATGCACTTGTCAAGGTTCAGAGGCAAATTTTGCAAATATGGCAGTAGCCATCGATCATCTTAAGATAAGATATACTTTATTGATCCCAAGTTGGAAACATTTGCGTTACTTTAGCATGTGTAACAGTTGTAAATATGCAGTGGTGTTTATTTGTAAATCATTTAGTATAATCACACAAATTCTGTGTTTTATATTGAATAATTCTGTGTTCTTTATTTATTGATTGTTCAATATCTGACAAGGCCGGAGATGAAATATCTACATACATCTTATAAGAGTATAATACATATGTATAAAATCAGTTAAAATAAGTGCTTCAACATAGTTAACATTGCTGGTATGCACAAATATTGATAGATGTCTTGTAATGCACTATTGAGGAACCTGCGACCCAAGTTTTTCATTCATTGCATAACTACACCGTTTGTGTATATGATATGTCAATAAACCTTAGAAAATCTTGAAATCTTGAGAGGGATGTGCAAAATAGTCATTATATACAGTCTTTAATGAACTATTAGTAGAGAATAACGAGTAATGAATATACTTTATAGGGATCCTATTAATATCTAATAATGAAAATTATGAAATGCAATAACATGCTTTAACCACTAGGTGTCCCTTTTATATCAGCTGTGAATCTTTTATGGTGTAAATGCAGCCCATCTACCAATTGGATCAAATATAAAAGTCAGCCGAATTAGTGTTGATACTGCAAGGAGACGTATTGTGTGAAAAGAAAGGTAAGATGTTGTTTAATTGCTGATATATTTATGATCCACTTCACGTTTTCAGTGTTGGCGGCAGTTCCTCATGTTTGTCTATAAGTCTTCTCATCAGGGCTCTATAAATAGAGAACTACGGCAGATATGTCATATTTAATGCAGCCGAACCGTGTATTACAATGTCGTTATGTGATGACTTTCAAAGAGAAAAGCAAGCACACTCGGAATAAAGTTTTTTTTTTTTTTTTTTTTAATTCGGTCTGTTTCCGGTATTTGTTAATGACGATATGATGTGAGACTGGAATTGCACAGACAATTTTAGATTTTGTTAAACTAATACGTTTGCGCTATGGACCAACAGTATACATTGACGGGGAAGGGGGTAGCAATAAAGATAACACAATTAAACAGTTACACAACATAACAGAAATAATATCGATAGCAGCGTCCCTAGCAACCACCTTGGTAACAATGAAAACGTTGTATGGACACAATTTCCTGAAGTAATCTTCGTAATAACTAGCAAACTAAAGATCATGTTCATCCACTGCACACATAATCTGAAATAACAACTCATATTTCTCGCATCAAATGACATCAAAACGCATTTTAATGGCCAAACTAACATTAAAATAGGCATTTTCCACCGAGAATAAAACGAAGTTCGGCCATGTTTTTTTTTTCTGCAGGGAAAAATTTGAAGATCAGTGACATAGACGCCAGCCATTGGAATGAATGGAATGCAGTTGGAGGTCAACCAATCACAGAGCTTGAGAACTAATCACGGGGCTTGTCAAACAGAGCACATGGTGTGTCCTAAACGATAGCTGGGGATTCTGGGTAGTGTAGTGTCTTCTGCCATCCTTTACTCCGAAAAAATATTTGTTTCTCCCAATCGAAGGGGAAAATACAAAAGCATTGAACACAATTTAAACCAATCAATGTTGTGTAATTAACAAGGATAATCTGGTGTTTTTTAGTCGATGAGTAGTGCAGGTATCAATGTAAAATCAATCGACAGTAAGGGGAATACTTACTTCCGGGTGTACAATTCTCCGTTATCCAATGGGAATGGAGCTCACATTGCCTTTAAGGGCAGCTGACACAAACGAATGCCGTGCTTCCATGAGCGCCAAATCCCACAGCAGATGGGAATACATTGCAATCAGTTGAAAGCTATTTGCGTCCCTTTATGAAGCTGAAGGAGCCTAGGAGCGTCACAACTGCACGACTCGGGACCCTGACCAAGCGTCGCTCCTGGACGTTTAGTCTGAGAGTGTGTTGGATCCAGAGACACGTTTTAAAGATGTTGCTTCTTACACGACCACTAGAGGTGCTCTAGTGGTCGTGTAAGAAACAACATGCTCCTGGCCCGTTCATTGCATACTAGTGATGGGAATTATGGCTCTTTGAAGGGAGCCGGATAATGGCTCCGTTCCTTTCAAAGAGCCGTTCAAAAGAGCAGTTTTTTTGGCGGGGTTACTAGATTTATCTGTGAAATAATCACCAGGATAATGATTGACTGTATTGCCAGACCTAATGTCAATAATCTGCATTGTAAACACGGCACAAGGTGGCGCCATATCCATGTCCTTCATGTCCGTGAATGTACTACTTTGAATATGTGTGTGTGTTAAGTAGATAAAGTTGCCTTGCCTTGAATGAAATTCATGCAACTCTTAATATTAGATACTGTGTTTTTAAGTGGCGATGGAGATTATTTGTTGACCTTGCTTTAAAGGATATTTTTCCTTTACAAATGTTACGCTTTATCACTGCCTGGGTTTTGGTTGAAGTGCATCCAAATGCAGCTGCGTTTTCGCGTTTGGCTTATTTTCCATCCGAAAAACACGTCGTCTACCTGTCCTGTACCACTTGTTATGACTTCTCTCTCTTGCGTATTCCGTTAAGACCCACTCCACGTCACTCCTCCTTCTGAAACCTACTAATCAGGGTAGGGGCGGGTCTTCACAGCATACGTTTGGGGAACAAAATCAAGCTTTTTAAGAGGCGAGTGGATTTTGGCAGGCAGTGAGTGCGGACCAACGATTGAACGATAAAAAGAACGGCTCTCACCAAGTAGGACTCGGTTCCCCTCGTTCGTACCAAATAGCCGTTCAAAAGAATCGGCTCGTTCGCGACCGACACATCACTATTGCAAACGCTCCGGAGGGACGTTTATTCAAAAATAACCCTCTCTGGAAAATCCTAAATTGTGGAATAGTTTGGCCATTAAAATGCTTTTTGATTCGATTTCTGGCGAGAAATGTATAATGTACTCTTAAAATCCACGTCCAGTCAATGTGTAGGATCTACAGTTTGATAGATATTACGAAGATGATTTGAGGTCTCGCCAGGATAATGTGTATGCAGCTTCCATGTAAAGTTAGCGTGGGTGAAAACAGTTTTTCCGGTCTCAAAGTTTTCATAATAAAACCGGATATATTCCCCTCACTGTCAAATGATTACACAGTGATATCTGCATTACTCATCCACTAAAAAGCATCAGTTTATTCTTGTTGAATACACAATATTGATTGGTTTGAATTTTGTACAATGCTTTTGTGTTTTTAACCAGCCATACAACATCCGCCTTGCTTTACAAACCCCGTGATTAGTCATCAAGCCCTGTGATTGGATGTTGGAGTGGCAGTGCGACAAGGTTACACTGAGCGTCGAACAGCTCTATGAAATGGAATGGAACCACGGCAGACTTTCCAAAACTGGAATTACACATGCTGGCTATTGTGTGTTTTGCAACATGTTCTATGGCACGTCTCTTTATAAGACATTTTCGTATTTCCCACAATTATAAGTTGCCAGTATTAAACTGTGTACACTGTTGAGCATATTTGTATAATAACAAAGTCATGTTTATCTTCATGTGTATGACATCATCAGAATGTGCCTGAAACGTGGTGATGCTAATGAGCATGCAGATACAATAAACGGCCCGTACTCCAGGCCAAACTCTGAGCGATGTGGTCGTGTGTTTTTTTTCTGTCCTGCAAACATGGAGACTTCTGCTGAACATAATGTCTCACGCAACAAGTTATGAGCCCAGACAAGGAGGCCAAAGGTGGTTTAAGTTGTTATTCGACGGTGACGAGAAAAACTTCTAGTTATGGGAGACGAGGTCTTTGGCGCACATGGAACTGCGCGGCCTCAGTGAAGTTATCCTGGAAGAGCCAGCGATAGACTACAACGACGAACAAGCACTTGAAGAAGACTCAACAAAGAATGCAGAAGCATATACTGAATTAGTGCAGTGTCTAGATAATAAGAGTTTATCACTCATAATGAGAGACGCAAAACGAGATGGAAGAAAAGCGTTGGCAATACTCCGAGAGCACTACGCAGGAAAGGACAAACCACGAGTCGTGAGCCTGTAGGCCTACTGTGAACTCTCTTCTCTCCACAAAGCAAGCAACTAGACCGTTACTGATTATATTATTCAAGCGGAGACTATATTCACCTCTTTGAGAAGGGCCGAAGAAAATATTAGTGACGGGTTGCAGATTGCCATGGTAGTGAAAGGGTTACCGGACTCATTCAACCCAATGTCGTGCACGTCACTCAAACCAACGACTGTCTAACGTTCGGTGAGTTCAAAGCTAAACTGCGGAGCTATGAGAGCACTGACAAATATAGGACGAGTGACATGAACGCGGACGAGGACGGCGTTATGAGGACAAGCGGGGCGAGGACACGAGGACGTGGAAGAGGGAAGAAGATGGACTAAGCCGACACTGAATGCTACACATGCGGAAAGATGGGGCATATAGCTAGGACATGCCCTAACGAGATCCAAGTGAGGCGAGAGGAGCGACGGTGGGACACGCCACACCGAGGAAGAGGCCGAGGCAGAGGGCTGGGCCGTGATCAGGTGAAGAAGGCAGACGGAGACAAGGAGGATGATACCGGTGCATCATTATTTTTCAAAATAAGTGACTGTCAAAATCAAGTAGGAAATAAGAGGTCTTATTGTCAACTGTGGTGCCACGACACACATGATTAATGACCCGGCAAAGTTTAAGGCAATCGATAAGAGCTATAGACCCGAGGACCATGTGATAGAGCTGGCAGATGGAACGAAAACAACCGGGATGGCGAAGATGAGGGGAGAAGCCGAAGTTGTTCTGCTCGACAGCGAAGGACGGCAAGTGAAAACGAGGCTCAAACGAGCGCTTTACATCCCATCTTTTCCACAGGACATTTTCTCCGTGAAAGCAGTGACAGCCAGCAGAGCTGAGATCCGCTTCAAGGACGGTGATGATTGGCTGATTCATCAAAATGGTACCAAGTTTAAAATGAATGTGTATAGTAGGCCAGGGGTTCCCAAAGTGTGGGAAGGTGAGCCTCCACTCAGAGAACATAATAATAATAATAATAATAATAATAATAATAATAATAATAATAATGCATTACATTTTTTTATTAGAGCGCTTTCACAGGTGCTCAAAGCGCTTTACAATTAAGCCGCAACGCGTCTCAAACAAGCCTATTAGCTAGCACCTCTTGCAGATAACACACTGTGGCAGTGGAGTGTCATCAGGACCGGTCCATGAAAATCCTAACTTCAAATAATAATTGTCATACTTCCTCCGTTTTCTGACAGACGCTGTCTCCTCTCTCACTTTAGGTAACTTCACTAAAAATCTATCCATATTTTGCCGCTTGCATACATTTAGCTGATGTTAACTAGCTAGATTTCGATGTTTCTCTTTATTTTTTTCTGGCTGCTGCGCCTCCCTTGAAGCTCTCTGGCGCCCCCCAGGGGAGGCGCGCCTCACACTTTGGGAACCCCTGCACTAGACAAAGAAATTCTCCAGAATATTTAATGGAGTATCAGTGTAAGGCTGATTGTAATGATGAAGGTGAAAATGTAGATTATTACTACAGGGTTGCTTGTGACGTACCCAAAACATACATGCAGGCTGTAGGCTCAAAGAAATAAAAAATGTGGGCTGATGCAATGAAAGAGGAGATAAACTCTTTAACAGAGAATGAGACCTTCAGTCTGACCACACTGCCAAAGGGCAAGCAAGCAGTGGGAGGTTGTTGGGTATATGCAGTAAAGGAAAGCCCAGACAGATCTGAGATTTTTAAAGCCAGATATGTAGCTAAAGGCTATAGTCAAGTCGAGGGAATTGATTACAAGGTAACTTTTTCACCGACAGCAAATATGACTTCTGTACGTTCATTGATGCAGGTGGCTATACAGGAGGATCTTATCCTACGCCAAATGGATGTGAAGACAGCTTATCTCCATGCACCAATAGACTGTGAGTTATATATGGAACAGCCCGAAGGTTTTGAGGCAAAATCTAAAACAGGGGAACACTTGGTGTGCAAACTCAACAAGTCATTGTATGGTTTAAAGCAGTCCGGGCGAAACTGGAACAAGTTACTGCGTGATCATCTTACAGAGAATGGGTTTGTGCAAAATGATGCTGATTATTGTGTCTACAGAAAAGAGTTATTCTGTTGATATGGGTAGATGACCTACTTATAGCGGCCAATAACAACGGCTCACTCAGTGATGTCAAAGAGATGTTGAAGAGGAAGTTTAAAATGAAAGATTTGGGGGAACTTAAACACTTCCTAGGTATCGACTTTATACACAGTGAGGGGGAGATCAAAATGAGCCAAAAGAGACACATAGCAAAGATGCTAGAGAGGTTTGTCTTGTTCAAGTGCAAACCAAGGTCAACTCCATGTGAGCAAAAGTTACATTTTGACACTGAGGGTGAAGTTATAGATTCAACAGGATACAGAGAGATATTAGGTAGTTTGATATACATTATGACATGTACTAGACCTGATCTGAGCTGGATTGTGAGTAAACTATCACAACACTTAGCAGAACCAAAACAACAACATTGGGCTGCAGCAAAACAACTGTTGAGGTATCTAAAGGGTACAATAGACCAAGAGCTTCATTACAAGAAAAGTGAGGAAAGCCTAAAGCTTGAGGGATACAGTGATGCTGATTGGGCAGCCGATCAAAATGATAGGAGAAGCACAACTGGATATTGTTTTAGCTTAACTGAAAATGGTCCAGTTATATCCTGGAAAAGCAGGAAGCAGCTAACAGTGGCGCTATCGACCTCTGAGGCCGAGTACATGGCATTAGCGGCTACTACTCAAGAGAGCATGTACCTTGTACAGTTATTAAAAGGGGTAGACCATAATAGCCCAAATGTACCAGTGAAGATATATGAGGACAACCAGGGAGCAATAGCTCTATCCAAAAACCCT
The DNA here is from genome assembly GCF_949606895.1 of Notothenia rossii. NCBI lineage: Eukaryota > Metazoa > Chordata > Actinopteri > Perciformes > Nototheniidae > Notothenia > Notothenia rossii. The sequence continues at coordinate 53,873,719 of NC_136906.1, read as the reverse complement.
GTATCCAGACAGAGAAGCAAGCATGTAGACATCAAATACCATTTTGTACGATCTGCACATGCTGAGGGGAATATATCTATTACATATTGTCCTACTGCAGATATGGTAGCTGATTTCCTAACCAAGCCGTTGACAAAGGCAACATTTGTCAAGTTCAAAGGGTATTTGTTTGGAGAGTAATGTGAATTGCAGGTATAACAATTGAACACTGCTAGATAAGTTTTTGTTTTGTTTATTTGGATTCTGTGCACCACTGTAGAGAGTTATCAACATGTCTTTGAGTGGGAGTATTGAGCATATTTGTATAATAACAAAGTCATGTTTATGTTCATGTGTATGACATCATCAGAATGTGCCTGAAACGTGGTGATGCTAATGAGCATGCGCAGATAAAATACACGGCCCGTACTCCAGGCCAAACTCTAAGCGATGTGGTCGTGTGTTTTTTCTGTCCGTTAGCATACTTACAAACTACTTTGGTTGACTGCAAACGTGGAGGTTTAGGGGATACGAAACACAGTGGTGTTATCAAATTTAAAACATATAATTAATAAATGGGTGAATTAATAAACCCACATGACACCTAAGGTCAGAAGAGCTTTATTTAACAGCTGGTCCGTGACCCCTCCTGTTGTTCATTGATAAGCCCGAAACATGCACTCAAGGTTCAGAGGCAAATGTTTCAAATATGGCAGTAGCCATCGATCATCTTAAGATAAGATAAGATATAATTTATTGATACCAAGTTGGGAAATGTTTTTGTTACAGCAGCATGCTACTTTGTTCTACTCTACTACAATTCAGAGGTTAACCTGGTATTTTTACTCCATTACATGTATTTTGGTTACTTTGCCGATTCTGATTAATGATGTGAAATATAAACAACCCTTAAATCAGACTTTAGTTACACCTGAGTTCAATCAGGAGAGACGTGATGTATGAAATACATGTTTATTATCGGGTCACATTATATAAATGAAACATAATGTTGACAGTTTATAACAAGTGAATAAATGGTGTTTGGCGATTAGGCCCAGGTTTGGTAGGATGTCATTCGGGAAGGGAAGAACCGTTTCCGATGAACCCCCCCGGGTCTAGACACTGGTGGTGGTGATAAGTGGTTAGGTCCGGTTGGAAGGGAGAAGGTTGAGCCTGGCCCTGAGTTGGAAGCAGGAGGCGAAGGGGTGGAGGAGGGTTGCGCGTTGACACCTGGAAGACAGCTGATGGAAAAGGGGAGAGCATATATAGAGGGATTAACAGGTGCGATAATTAGGCTTGTGAATGGAGGGAAGTGATAGGTTAGCTTGAGGAGTGGCGCTCCCTATCATTTAGTGAAGGGAGCGAGTATTGCCATGACGTGCAATACGAAGTGATAGGTCTTCCTGCCTGAACTTGCGCTGAGCTTCATTACAATTCAGGGAAGGTGATTGTCAAGTGCCAAAAAAAACTATGCAATACATTGAACGTTAAGTACTTTGTCAGACTTCATATTTATCTGTGGATAACCCCAACGTTTTTTTCTTATTCAAAAGAAGACCTTAACTTAAAGTAATCTTTAATGTTTGAATAAAGCCTTATTAGTTGGTCGGTTTTGCACATCCTCCTGTTAATATCTTTGGACGTCCTGCACTAAACTGTTTTATTGTAGAGATCACTACAGTATCTTCTTGATATTTTATATTCTATATTTCTATCATGCCTTCTACTTTCCCCTAATTTTGTATGTAGGCTACTCTTAATATTTAAATGTTTTCATCAAATAAAACGTATTCAACGACAAAATTCAATAACGTGCTTTAACCACTAGGCAGTGCGGGTTAAAAAAACAGTGGTGTAATTAATAAAACTAGGGCTGTCAAACGATTACAATTTTTAAACAGATTAATCACAGCTTAAAAATTAATTAATCATGATTAATCACCATTCGAACTATGTCCAAAATATGCCATTTCTTTATGTATATTGTTGTGGGAATGGAACGATAAATGAAAGAAGGCAGATATATCAATTTAACATAGAGTATGTATGTTTATTATAACATTTTTCTGTGTTTCAAAATGAAAGACAGCCCACACACCTATCAATCATCAAACCGTGGGGTCTTAATTCATTACGTGTTGATTTCTATCAACGGGGGAGTACTTCAGGAAAGTCGACGGGGGGGGGGGGGGGGGGGCTAGTGGAATACTTCGTGACCACAGAGTGTGAATGTTGTGATCAGCTGTTTTAGCGCAGTTCTCCAGTGAGGGGGGGGGAGTCTCCCTCAGCAGCCGGTTGGCGTAGTTTTGGCACAATTCCGTTGCACAGACCGACGTTAACAGCAGCCCTGTCTGTGCACACGGAGACCGACTCTGTCGTCCGGTGATCTAACCGCCTTCTGGAAAAGCTTCACAAGTACGTTGGTACGCAAATGCGCTTTGTGACCAGTACCGTGGCGTGGGGAAAAAAATTAGGGGAAGCCAATAATACGTCCTTTCTTTTGGGGTGTGGGGGGGGTGTGGTGGCCAATGTAATAACGTAACCAGATGAGTGATTACAGCGCCCGGTATCATTTTAAACACATTTGTATCATACAGATACAGGACTTACACACGCCTGTTATCTGACCGACAGGTCCGCACGCACTCTCCAGCCCAAACTCTAATAAGCATTCATTCACAAACTAAATCAGGAGACCTTTAACGTTTTACGTCCGGTTCTCTCCTTTGTTCCTCGCTGTACACAGCTCCAGTTTGGGCATTGGCCTGTCATCAGATTGTATTTGTTGTTGCTGCTGCTGCAGCGGAAGTTTAGTACAATTATTTTTGATAAAATACTCCAAATCTCCACCCTCCATAATTGCACTTGCTTCAGTTGCTTGCTACTTTCTAACGGCGGTAAGAGTGGTGCAGTGACGCTATCTATCTTCTATCGATTAGATTTATGATTCGAAAATTATAAAAGTAGGGTAGACATGTGGATATTATCCTGCATTTACCTAACAGGTTCGTTTTCCACTGACCTTTTTTCGAGCTATTTTCCAAAATCCTATGGAGAAATCCCATTGCTATTTTGTAGAGGGAAACCGGGCGCAGCTTACTTCCGCTTTTTGGGACGCGTCACTGCACCACTAAATTGATGCGATTTGATTGGATTGTGAGGCAAGGGAAGCCAGCCGCCTCTGGCTTCCCTTGGCATAGCCCTGACCAATCACAGGTTGGCAGGGGCATGACGTGAGCCTCATCTGATTGGTCAATCCCTTTTTTTTTTTCACCAAGGGAAGCAAATTTCGGCTGGCCTCCTGTCGCAACAGAGAGTGCAATCTACTGTTTCACCATAACATCTAGAGCAGGCCTATTCAACTGGCGGCCCGCGGGCCGGATGCGGCCCAGAACCAACTCCCGAGTGGCCCAGCCTCCCGTAGCCAAATTCCTACACTAGTACAGACCATGAACGCAACACTCCGCGTTGCATAGAAACCACCAAACCACAACGCAGCACGTTTTTTTAAAGTGCATCTAGTGGTGCTAGTAACGGTGGTCCTATGATAGCAACTCTAAAACATGTCTCTCTCAACTCTGAAGCGTAAACAGAGACAAAACGGTCATTGATCTTGTGGAGCAGATTCAAGTCAAGCTGGACCTTTTCGCGACCGACTTAAGCACGGGTCGGATGCTGCATTTTCCAACGTTCCCCAAACACATCACATCTCCGGCACAAATCACGGATGTGATGACAGATTTCATTGCGAGGTTGAAAGAGAACTTTGCCGGTCGATTGGATGGACTTGCTCTGCCCACAGACGTGATGATGGGCTTTGCCAGAGACCCCTTCACTGTTGCAATAGAGGGGGACGTATCAACCGGAGCAAAGGAAGTGGTCCCCTGCATCGACAAGGGGAAATATACACTGGAACTTATTGACATGCAGCGCACTAACGGGCCAGCGAAGTTTTGGAGTGATGTCAAAAAACAGCAGTTCCCTAACGTTCAGAAAGTAGCGATCTGTGTGCTCAGTATGTTTGGATCAACATACACATGTGAATCAAGCTTTTCACACATGAACTCAATCAAAAGTAGCACTCGCTGCTCCCTCACTGACAGCACTCTTCACACACACAATGTCTTAGGATTGCATTGACATCCTATGAGCCAAAAATCACTGCTCTTGTTCAAAACTAAAAATGTCCCTTCTCCCATTGAGAAAGTCAGCGATGACAAATCACAAATGAGGTGATAGTAAGCACCTAGTTTACTATAGTAGGCGTGTAGTGTAGTATTCATTCATATGTTAGTTACCCGTATCCATTGTTATGGGTTTGTGCACTGAAGGGTAACTTGACAGTTCTTTCTGTATTCATTTAAATGCACTTTGTAATGTGTCTGGGACAAATGTGACCAAAACGTATGATTTTTTTGTTGTTACTTGAAAGGTGAAAAAATATTGCTACAGTACTACCTCTTTGTGTTGCATTGGAGCTCTTTAGCTGTTTTTTTTGCATGTGAGGACATTTATTAAGACTGCTATTATTGTATTCAGTAAATGCACTTTGTGATGTGTCTGGTTAAAAAAAAAATAACCTGAATATTTGACTTCTAAAGAAAACAAATGTAATGCTACAACTGTGCACTTTTTTTTCAGATTCTGTTAAATTAATGCTAATTTGTTGTGTTTTTATGCACTTTTTGACCTACCTTTGTTAGATGAACAATGAATAAAAATTGCATGTTTTTCATCGCAGTAATATGTGTTGGTTTAAAATGTGTCACTACCCGCTTTTTACAGGCCGCTGAATGTCTGGCCCAGCTGAATTTTGTAGTTATAAAATCTGGCCCAACTGAATGTGTAGTTGAATAGCCCTGATCTAGAGGGACGCTGTTTCACTCTTTGTAAAATACTCAATGAGAATGGGGGAGAGTCGGGCCGGCAGCAACACACAACAAAGAATTTCCGAAACTAAACGAAGTGTTTTTATTTATTTATTAAAATTATAACTACAATCCGAAAAAACAGGGGAAGCCTGGCTTCCCTTGGCCTCCAGGAGAAAATGCCATTGTTTGTGACACAAGTGACGGTACGCATTTCAGATTACGCACATAACCTGCGTACGTAGTTATGTGCACCCCTGTACTACAGCAAAAGTATTCTCCGTCGGGACTTCTTGCAACAACACCACGCCGTTATGTTGATTCTGATTGGCCAGAAGACATGATCAAAGATGTTCTTTTGAGAAGACGATCCCTACGTGACAAAAGTTTTCAAAACCGTTTCTGGTCTTCGGTATTTCCAGACAAGCGGCTCCTGAAATCAATCTTACTAACTGCAATTCTCGGCGCAAGTTGGCGGACTTTATTTTGCTTACTTTAACAGGGTGGGGATAAGCCATTTCTTGGTATGGGTGTAGCCTACCCCAGCCATACCCTGGCGTTGCCACTGGTGGGATGTCTGGGGCCGGCCATTCTGAACATGTGTTAAATGCGTTAAATATTTTAACGCAATTAATTCAAAAAATTCATTACCACCGTTAACGTGATAATTTTGACAGCATTAAATAAAACATAATAATATCAAACATAATATGACTATTAACTTTATTGTGAAATTAAAACAGAACGGTAAAGGAAAATACAGTTTCAGTCTCTCGATTTGAAGCTTATGCATTGTACCATGAACCTGTATAGACCTGTAACAGTCAACTGCATGAGGATTTGGAAAGGTAGTAAATAATATCGTTAAAAACTACAAAACAAATCCCTTTCTAACAGCTGTGCACCGTTATGGTGTAAATATAGCCTATCTACCAATTGTGTAAGTTCAGCCTTTACATCTTCATAATTTAACTGTAATGTGTATTTTATAAGTGTACTAATTATTATTGTTGTAATGTTTCATGCGTGCAATATTTCGTCTTTTATTTTGAAGTCCAAGCTCACGTCTTGTTATGCTGTTCTCGCGTGAGTTAGAGAGCGAGAACATGAGAAGCACCCTCAGAGTAAGATGCACGGATACTTACAGCTCCGTTAGTTTTGTATTCTTTCTTATACATATAAGTTGTGAAGAGAACTGAAGAATACGTCCCTCTGTTTACAGAGCATGCAGCCCAACGAGGTATGTTGTTGTGTTTGTATTACTTTTATGTTTATTACCTTGCTAGTTATCTCACATGCTGTGCATGTTATTGTGTGTCTAACACAAAACTATGTTTGTCATTTACAGGGCTCTCAAGTTTTGAACAGAGTTCAGAGTGAGATTTTGGCAGCGGTGTTTGGTACACCTCAACTTCTGGCTCCCCTCAAAGTTCCCATGAAGCCCTCTGTATCGCGAATGTCAACGGGGGATGGGGGGGGGGGGGGGGGTGCTAGTGGAGTGCACACGTCTCAAACAAGCCTAGTACAAAATTGCGGCGCAACTTGGTGGGCGGTACCCTGGAAAGAAATCTCTGCGTGAGAAATACAAGGTGTGGCGTGTGAGAGTGTGAATGGAGTGAAATGCGTTTGTCTCACGCCTAATGCGTGAGACTTGAGAGCTCTGTATTTATACTGTTTGTTTGTGTAGTTTTCATGGTGGATTCAGAGGAATAAACCCGTAATGAGAAATCCACTTGTGTCTGCCTGTGCTTCGAGGGAATTACAAATTGGATCAAATATAACAGTCAGCCGAATTAGTGTTGATACTGCTAGGAGACGTATTGTGTGAAGAGAAATTGAAGATGTTGTTTAATTGCTAATATATTTATGATCCACGTCACGTATTCAGTTTTGGCGGCATTTCTTACAGTTTGTCAAAAGGTCTTCTGATCAGGGCTCTATAAATAAATATCTGCGGCAGATATGTAATATTTAATGCAGCCAAACCGTGTATTACAATGCTGTTATGTGATGACTTCCAAAGAGAAAAACAAGAACACTCGGAATAAAGTATTTTATTAAAAAAAAATGTTTTTCCCGATTTCATATCATATAAACACCATAACCCGAAATGCATTGCGGCTAAAACAATTGATGTTTTAGCCTATCAAAACCTCTGAAAAAAGAAAGGTGTCTCTCAGAATTGAGAGAAAAACCTATGGGAAAAACACAAAAGCATCGTACACAATTTAAACCAATAAATGTCGTATAATTAACGAGGATAAACTGATGTTTTTTAGTTGATGAGTACTGTAGATATCACTGTTAAATCATTTGATCATTGGTTTTATTATGAAAACGTCGAGACCGGAAATACTGTTTTCAACCCATAGCTTTACATGGAGGCTGCCGCATACCTCAAATCATCTTCGTAATATCTATCAAACTATAGATCCTACATATCGACTGGATGTGGATTCTAAAAGTACAATATACACTTCTCGCTAGAAATCTAATCAAAAAGCGTTTTAATGGCCAAACTATCCTGCAATTTAGGATTTTACAGAGGGTTATTTGTGAATAAACGACCATCTGTAACGTTTGCATTCAACAGGAACACTAGAGGGCCAAAACTTTCAAACGTAATTATAGGACGTATTAAGCGCTTGAACAAACGACATATTTGGTCGTAATAAGGGCCTGAACAATCGGCCCATTTGGTCGTGAGTTGGAGGACTTGTTGGTCCTTTGCTCGCTAGACTGCATTGTGAAAGTATTCTCTTATCACAAAATGCATTTTATCTTAAACTAAAAGGTAAAGGGGGGGCGCGAGAGACCAGGAGGAAAAATGGTTATTAAAAAAAAATATATATATCATATTTTGAAAAATTATTGATTCGAAAATAATATCATACAGTACTATTACGTCTGGGTCTCTGTGTTTCATTAAAGCTTGACTCTGTGTGTGTGTGTGGAACGAGCCATTTTGTGTGTGTGTGCGCGAGCAAGAGAGAGCGCACCGGTACCGGAGATCGTTGTTGTTAGCTTCTGGTGCTAGCGAGCTACCCTAACAGATATAAGGAGTTTTTCAACAACAAAGTGGAAGAGAGTCCTCTCCTGTCAGACTGAGAGGCTCAGTGAGCTAAAGGACTCTCTCAGTGTCATAAAACATGGGGTGGCCTATCATTTGGCAGATTAATCTCCACCAATGTCCAATCGGTCAGTTTTATCCTACTGAGTGTTATCTAATAAATCTTATTTTAACCTTCAGTCCAACAATTTCCAGAAAGGATCAGGTTGCCTAGCCTTTGGCAGATTGTTTTCCACAAGGTCGGCTGTTGGTAAAATGTCTCTTATCGACTGGGAGAGGCAGATCTTCTGCTAACACCTTCAGAGAACTTTCATATTGTGTACCGCGAGGAATGGCATTGAATAACGGGAGTGAAGTTTGTGTGCTTTATGAAAACATGGCTGCAGAAAGTTATATCCGACAACAAAGTTCCAAAGTCTTCTGAAGTTGTCTGTGCTGTGAAGGACATCCTGCCTCGTTCTTGTACCTCAGACGCTGTATCACAGCAGAACAAGGTCTTTCATTACACATTTTTACCTCAACTTCAGTTTATATAACTGCGTATTGGTTTTATTCAATTAAAGTGCAACTGTCACAAAACCTAATTTCCTCCTGGGATTAATAAAGTACTTTGATTGATTGATCTGTTGTCTCAGTCCTGAGAATTATGCCACCATAATGAATCAATGGTTTATCACTAAATATTTGTACACACACACAAACACACCAAACCAACATTAACTGTTCACTGTGTGACCTGCCTAATCGAGGGATTAAGTTTTGAAAAAATATGATGGATTGGACCCATCGGTGCAGCTCCTTTTTGTCTCATTGCCATTGCTCGGGTCCCACAGATCTGAAACCTGCAGTGCGCAATTTCCATTACCATTCATCCAGGTAGACAGACAAAAAAATTCTGATTTAACTCTTCCCTGTTATGTCTCATTGACATTTTTGGTGGAAATGCATCATCCATGACAAATTTGCGTCCCGCTGCAAACTTTTGTTGGCAGTTTATTCTGATGTTTCGAAAGTTCACATGGTGTTATTTACCGTGACACCCGGACGGATAATTTCTCGTCAGGGGATATGAATAATTTAAGAATTTCCTGTAGCTGTATCATCCATGAAATTACTCAAAGCCCCTCTTTTAAAATTAGGGTGCCGATTAACCACACATATCATTCCTGCTTTAATGTGATGACTCCAGCTGTTAATCCAGTGGTTCTCAAAGTGTGGGGCGCGAGGGCAGAGGCATGCCAGGGGGGGCACGAGAGACCAGGAGGAAAAATGGTTATTAAAAAGAAAATTTAAAAAAATCATATTTTGAATAATTATTGATTAGAAAATAATATCATACAGTACTATTGCGTTGGTTTCTCTGTGTTTCATTAAAGCTCGGCTCTGTGTGTGTGTGTGTGTGTGTGTGTGTGTGTGTGTGTGTGTGTGTGTGTGTGTGTGTGTGTGTGTGTGTGTGTGTGTGTGTGTGTGTGTGTGTGTGTGTGTGTGTGTGTGTGTGTGTGTGTGTGTGTGTGTGTGTGTGTGGAACGAGCCATGTTGTGTGTGTGTGTGCGCGAGCAAGAGAAAGCGCACCGGTACCGGAGATCGTTGTTGTTAGCTCCTGGTGCTAGCGAGCTACGCTAACGGATATAAGGAGTTTTTTCAAAAACAAAGTGGAAGAGAGTCCTCTCCTGTCAGACTGAGAGGCTCAGTGAGCTAAAGGACTCTCTCAGTGTTATCTCAGTGGGTCTCAAACGTTCTGGTCATCATTAATGTAAACAATTATTTCCGAGGCACACGTTTATATGATCATTATAGTTATAAAAAAATAAGAGAATAAATTAAAAACAGGTATGAAATACTATATGACAGTAAAAAAAAAAAAGGGTGATTTGTAAAATATCCATAAAGAAAAAGTAAATCTGCTTACAGTTCTGTTTCATATGGGTGTTGAGAGATGTATCCATAGATCTCTTCATGTTGCTCTCAAAGTGCACCAGATTGATGCTTTTAACTTCAATATTTAAAAATCTTCCCGGGGGAACATGCCCCCGGACCCCCCTATGTGAGGTCCACACACCACCTATAAAAATAGCACTTTACCCCTGCTTACACCTATATGCCGTGAGCTGATTATCGAGCCTTCATTGTAACCGTCACACTGTGTATTTGCGTGAGGATTGTTGCAGTAGAACATTCCACTGTAGCGCCCGGTGCATTAATGGGAAACCCTAAATGTTTGAGCACCCTCTATGAAATGTCAAGCTACCCCATAGCAGCCCCAAAATAAATCTCTGGCGCTGCCACTGAGCCTGACTATTTGTGTTGGGGGGGCCTGACAGAAAGAGTTTGAGAACCACTGTGTTAATCAACTGTGGAGAACTCTCAATCAACAGACAGATATTTCTGTGGAACTCTGGAAAAACACGGTTGATATGGTTAGACTCTTCCTCAAACATTTTTATGTTGCACAGATCAATCTGCAGTGAAATGTCATGAAAACTCAATTTAACAATCATGAAAAGTGTTGAAGTGATTCTGGAGAGGTCTGATTGAGTGCTTCTCTGCCCACTAATGGCCCTCTGTCTGCCCGGTATTAAATTGCTTTGAAGACCATTGTACCATAATGAGCACCGAATTGCATGTTGCGGCCAATTCAACCTTAGCCTAGCACATCCCAAAGTGCACCTATCCACCAACCTCAGTGCAGACAAGTTCTTTAGTTCTTTTAGTGCTGGGAAATTTCCAATAAAGGTAGAAAATAAAAAGACTATCTTCTGGGAGGTTTTTTTGCATAAAAGCGTCACTATCCCTGGCTTTGGCATTGCTCCTTTAGGACAACAGAGCCCAACAGTCTTCCAACACACATTTTGAAATAATTCTTAAAGACCTTACGATTTGGTGTTTCATAATCTTATCTATTCATAAGAACTTCTGAAGAAGCGTCTGGATTTTGCAGGGGAATCCCTGGATGTTGCAGTTATTGGTATTTGTTTTTTGAATAAGTCTCTTGTGTTATCTTTAAAGTTCTTGAAATCTGATAATTAAATGGCGTAATGCTAAAGGCTTACATTGGACGCTTGCACAAACAATAATCATGCAGCCATACAGTCCATACAGTTGAGGTCTGCTGGGTAATTTCTTACTGGTTGAGTAATTAAAATGTTCTGTGGTTAGAACATTCCTGTGGTGTACTAAAGTCAGAGGAGAGATGTTTTTTTCTCCACCTGATTGATCAGTACAACACCTTTCACTGGAGATCCTTTTCTCAAGCTCATGATCATGGGATGAAGTGAAGGCTGCAATCACATGATGAACCAGATACCACGTGGAACGGAAACGAACCCGTCCAATTTAAAATGTACTTAAACACGATTCCACAAATTATGGGACATACACTCCTACCTGAGTATTGTTGCTTTCCATGTCCATCCCTTTATGACCACAGTGTAATCATCTTCTGATGGCTACTTCCAGCAGGATCAGAATCAGCAGTGCAGCAGCGCTTGTAGATTAAAACAAATGGCAATGAAACGGTTGCATTGACCAATCACACTTCAAGTTGTTGACACCAGGGCCATCTAACAGGAGTACAATGATGTCAGTATTTTTGCGTCCTTTGATTGGATTGTCCGAGTTAGTAAATATTAGCGTGTGTAGCAGCAGCTACCGGTAGCTACCTGTTAGCAAACAGCATCTGCAGCATCCTTAGCTGTACAAGGTAAATTATTTGTGTTTAGATTTTAAAGCAGTTTTTTCAACCCACAATGGCTGACAGTGGTGGAGAAATTGATTTGGTGAAGCTGGTCGCAGCCAGGGAAAGCGTTTGTCTGCCTCTTTACATTCAACTACACCGGTGCCCTTGGCTCACAGCCTCCGAGGAGCAAATTGTATTGCTGGGAATATGGAGCTAATTTCCTGCCATAACTCCATAAACAAACAAACTAAACAAGTTTTACAAATGCCTTGTGATTCACTAACAAACACAGTGTGGTGTGCAAATACAAAACACCATCTACAAACTAATGCATTTAGTTTTGCAATTAAAAAATGTATCTAACAAACACATTACATTTTTTTAATAAATCATGTTTCAGAGACAAATTCAGCATATATTTTACAAGTACAAAACCTTTTCTTCTCACGTCATGCAATATTACTGTATTAGTGTCAAAAGTCACGTGACTTTTGACACTAATATTCTGCCGTGGTTGTGCTCAGGATTTTCTCACAAATGTACACATACACAATCACAAATGTACATTTTATAAAACAAAATTACATTAGCAAAACACTTTTACCAAAGAAAAAACGATTTAACATTAACAAAAACAAATTAACAAGATGCGAAACACTTTTACAAAGCTAGAGACACTTTAACATTTTCCGAAACACTTTAACATTTGCCGTAACACTTTAACAAACTAGAGAATCAAACCGGAAAGTGAATGCCCATCATACCAGAAGTGACGTGCAAGTGATTGACACAAACTTAAGTTTGTTTTGGCGGATAGACCGCCGGTACCTATGGACGGTACGAGTGTGTTTATGGTCGTTAAACATGTTTTGTCCGTTCCGTGGAAACCACCTGGGTCAAGTGAGATGGTTTTGCTCATCACGATATACTTTCTCGTGCGCAAGAGATACGTTCTCGTGCACACAAGAAAGTTACAGGTTCGCCAAGTAGGAAGTGGAGCTGTGCCTTTTACACACAGCCTTCGCTGTGTTTACCATCATTAGACAGCTAAAGAGCGACTGCAGGCTGCTTTGTTATAGCCACAGACACTTCGACACACACACACACCTCTACAAACATCGAACTGCCCGATTATTCCCCCTATTACTCGTTTTATGAAGGAGATGTCCGGTCCACAGGGCGCATGACGTGTGTGTTTGTGCTGTGCTCAGTTCCGCTCTGTGTGTGTGTTCGGTGTGTTTGTGTATGTCCGACACCGGCATTTGTTTTCAAATGACCATGAACAGTAATTTACACACATCTGGCCAACTCCATAGGTATATGTGTGTGTTCCCAAATGAAATAAATGTGTTTAACCTTAATCTCGATGTAGTGCTCAGTGCTGTCGAGTGCAGTGGAACACTGCAGTCAACTCAGCCGTCTCTCGCATTTGCTTGGTCAAATCAGCAGCTCTTCATTTTTGAGTGCGCGATTAATCGCGCCTTTACGGTAATCGACTGAGAAGCGGCACTGACGCTAGTACAAGAGTAAAATAATGCATGTTTTTGTGCTATATTTGCGATAAAAATATGTTTTACCATAAGTTCTTAATAGAACTGACACTGTTGGACTCAGTACTAGTTTGACTGTTTGAATGTCTGGGCTTTTGGCATCTTCCGCGATGTCCTATGTTCTGTTTACCCTGAAAGAAGAATCGAGTTTGGCGATCGTCATCTCAAATACGGGAAATCCACATTCTACTACTACAATAAGAGTTTTTCTAGCAAAGCAGCGCTTCACTTAGCTCATTGCAACACTCGCCTGGACTGGTCCGTGCTGGACACCGAGCTGCTCGTGATGGCTACCGGCGGGCAACAAGCCGCCTCGTGCATTAGCTGCGGGGCGCAGGGCCACACCTCCCCTTTCTGCCCATCAGTGCCTCTCTCCGGGTCTAGAGTTTTCCCCACGTCGTATTCTGGGAATAATAGACAAAGCGGTTAGGTGCAGAATAGGCAAGATGACAGGATTTGTTATGGCTTTAATGAGAATGTTTGCGTTCACCCTTATTGTACATTCCTTCATATTTGCAGTCTCTGCAAGGATGCTCATCCAAAGTCCGTCTGCCCCAGGCGCAGCCGCGTCAAATTCCCGCACCAGAAACCACGTGGTGGAAAAACATCACCCCTCTACCCCCATTAACATAACACACTTAGCAGCTGCGCTTTCTACTCACCCAGATCCCGTTTTCGTAGGCTATCTCCTGCCAGGGCTCTCCCAAGGCTTCAGGGTAGGGGTTCCTTCTTCTCCCTCCGTGACCTTCGTTGAAAAAAAAAGAAAAAAAAACTCCACGACCGTGCGTTCTTAAACGAAGGCCGCCGCTCAGACCTACGATGCTGGTTTCTTCTGCTCGCTCACTGGAACGGCATCATCTTCTTTTACGACGACCTCGTGTACTCCTCTGAATCAATGAGGTTCTTCACGGATGCTGCCCCATCCGTGGGTTTTGGGGGTTTCTTTCAAGGATAGTGTTTCGCAGGCCCATGGCCTCCCTCATTCCCAAATCATGCCTCATCCTCCGCCCTGCACGAGATCTTCCCGATCGCTATTGCCTGCCACGTGCGGGGCCACCTCTGGCTACGGAAACGCATCTCGGTGCTCCGTGACAACCAATCAGTGGTCGGGTTTATTAACAAAGCTCGCTCCCCGTGCCGCGACATCATGCCGTTCACGAGAAGTATCACGTGGTCCTCCATTACCCACAACTTCCTCATTTCAGCTCTTCACGTCCCCGGTCACCTCAACACAGTGGCTGATTCCCTCTCTCACTTTATTCCAGGGAATATTCCCTTAACTCAACGCCGGTTCAATCATTATTTAAAGCAAGCTCTCATTAAATCCGGCTTATCACCCCAATTATTCTCGGGGTATTCAATCAGGATAGGCGCAGCTACCTCTGCTGCTAATCAAGGTGTCTCATCCTCATCCCTGCAACAACTCGGACGGTGGTCCTCCCCTGCCTTCACATCCTACATTCGCCCGGACATCAGTGCCGTGCTGGCTATCCAAATGTCTCTCAAACCCTAACCTGGTATTTATGCATGTGGTGGTCTTATAGCACGTCAGCATGTATACGTGTCACTGTGTTCTGTTTAACCCTGCATGTCAGGTTGTGACCTCCGGGTCTGCGTTATGTTTAACCCTGCGAGTGCAGGTTGCGGCCAGTGGGTCTGCGTTATGTTTAACCCTGCAAGTGCAGGTTGTGGCCAGTGGGTTTGCGTTACGTTTAACATACTTCACTTCTTTTGGGGGTGACATCTGAGCGGTTTTTCCCCTCCTGAATGATCATCCTGCAAACCGGGGCCTAATTGCCAAACACCATTTCATTCAGTCGTTATAATCTGTCAATCACTATTTCATTCATATGACGTGTCCCGGTAATAAACATGTATTTCATACATAACGTCTCTCCTGATTGAAATGAAGCTTAGCGCAAGTTCAATCAGGAAGACCAATATCCTCTGCCTGTTACACATCATTTCAATACTCTCTCCTCTCTCAATAAGTGATCGGGGGCGTCACTCCCCAGCTAACCAATCACTTCCCCCCATTTTCACAAACCTATCATTGCACCCGCTAATCTCTTTAAATCTGCTCTTCCCTCTCCGTCAGCTGTCATTTCAGGTGACAACGCGCAACCCTCCTCCACCCCTTCGCCTCCTGCCTCCTCATACAGGGCCAAGCTAAAACGCTCTCCCTTCACACCGAATCGAACTACTTATCACCACCCCCAGTGTCTAGACCCTGTGGTGTTTCACCGGAGCGGTTTTTCCCCTCCTGCATGATCATCCTGCAAACCGGGGCCTAATCGCCTAACACCATTTCATTCACTCGTTATAATCTGTCGATCACTATTTCATTCATATGACGTGTCCCTTTAATAAACATGTATTTCATTCATCACGTCTCTCCTGATTGAAATCCCTGTGTCTACAGTAGTTGTATTGACAGGGAGCAGACACACTGATGAAAATGTCTATTTTGAATGTAGGTTGAATTGGATAAATGATTAAATAGTGCAAATGTATTTAGCTGTGTTCTGACACAGAGACAGTGCTTTAAAACTTGAATGCACATATAGTCACATTTTCTTTGGGGCACACAGTTCATGCAGATCATGACATTTGCATCATGTGCACCAGCTCAAAGCCCAATTCTACCCAGGGCTTTGAGGAGCAGATTTGTATTACCTAATTATGATCAGATATTACATTTCTGTATCAAATGTAAATATTTTTTCCATTCCACGGCTGTTATTAATTATGCATGCAGGCCAACAAAAAAAAGTCCATCACATACCAACAATGCAGCTTGATCCCTCAGGTGGGATGAAGTTTTGTTCTTTTTTTGTGCCTGGACCCATGTGTTTTCTTTCCTATCAAACTTGTCAATTTGTTTGCTAAGGCGCAGTTTGCGGGGCTGAACCGCCTTGCAGAATTTGCAAGTTTTGCATGCCACATTCAGTGACATGCAGCAGCTCCAGCATTGCCTCGAAGTGGAACCTGGTCCTGGCATTCTTTTGGAGATAAAGATAATAAAAGGTCATTGAAAACTGGGTTTCAAATTCAGAATGCAATCAAATACAAATATTGACTCATTTTCCTTTTGTCTAGTCCGTCACTGTAAGTCTCTCCCCTTGAAGCTACAAAAAATCGGTATCCTGTTTAGAATAGAATAAAAACACTTGCATTTTTATTTAATTTGAGTAAATTAATTTAGTATCAATGCAATAATGGCCCCTTACTTAGTTTTACTACAATTTCAAAGCAAAGCTAAAATTCAGCGGTAAAATACGTACTCGAAAGTAAGGTTACACAACTTCTACTATCTTACAAGCTTGACCATGACATTGCAGTGTAAAAGCACAATCTTGAATTTGACAAAACGATATTATACTGTTGTAATCCTATATATAATTTCAATTATAATATAATCTAGAATTATAGCAGTACTCTAATCAGGGGTGCACATAACTGGTACGCAGGTACGCATGCGCGGCACCAATCTGAAATGCTTACCGTCACTTGTGTCACAAAGCACATTTGCGTACCGACGTACTTGTGAAGCTTTTCCAGAAGGCGGTTAGATCACCGGACGACAGAGTCGGTCTCCGTGTGCGTAGACGGGCTGCTGTTAACGTCGGTCTGTACAACGTAATTGTGCCAAAACTACGCCAACCGGCTGCGGAGGGAGACTCCCCCCCTTCACTGGAGAACTGCGCTAAAAAAGCTGATCACAACGTTCACGCTCTGTGGTAATGAAGTACTCCACTAGCGTTTTGCTTTGGAAGTTTGGAATCTGTTGAAGGAAAAAATACAGTTAACACTTTTGAATGCATGACAATTTACAATGTCACATATCATTAACAAGCTATAACATTGGAGTAAATTACTAGTTAAAGCACTAATCAATCAGGGGCGGACTGGAACTCAAGGACAGCTCTGAACGTTTTGTCCTAAATAGGACCACAACAATCAGCGTGCAGTAACAGTCTGTAGATAGTTGTCATGTGTATGCAAGCATGACAGGCTCAATAGGCATTTTTCCATGATTTGTATACAGTGCCAAAAGTATTTAACTCAACATTTTCTTACATTAACTCTTTTTCCAACACAGCATTTACATAGTTAGCAGTTATTTTTTTGTGTACTTCTAAAGGTAATTAGCTCACTATCAATGTATTGCTATTTATTTCAGAGCTATTTATTTATTTCAATTTAACAGCTGAGTTGCGTAAAGTTGGCGTGACGTTGAAGTCGTGCGACCCTGCTGTAGGCCTACTCGTCTGTAGTTTGTTTATGGCATAACGTTAGCATTTTGCTTCTGGCGATTACATTATGATTAGAAAATTATAAAAGTAGGGTAGAAATGTGGATATTGACTCTGAGAGGAGGGACCCGGTTGTGATAAAATGCTAACTCACTCCCGGGTTTTTGGGACTCGTCACTGCACCACTCTATTGACCGGAGATACATCTCGGGTCAATACGGTTAGTTGTTAGCTAGCCAAGTAAAGATAATAGGAGTTTAGCTAGCTTGTGCTTTAAAACAAATATGATTACAACTGATTACCTTGCAATCAGAGTTGGGTGTAACAGGTTACAAAGTAACGCGTTACTGTAATAATATTACTTTTGTCGGTAACAGAGTAGTGTAACGCGTTTTTCGAGGGGTGAAGCAAGGTATGCCCATTATTTTGAGTTCGTCCGAAGAATAGACAGGAATGCGACGGTGAGGTGCAATCTGTGTCCAGGCCAGAAGCTGTTATCCACTGCTGTAGGGACGTGCACAGGTACGGGCTAATGTTGCCCGGGCAATGGCCCGTTTGGCTTTTTGGCTGACCTGCCCCTCTTGAGAGAGCGAGAGTTTGTTTTTAGTTTTTTCTGTTGTGGTCGAATCAACATGATAAGCCCACAATTAGTATTGTAGCGTCTCGCTGCGGCAAACACACTTTGTCTGCGCTGTAATCTGCCGGTGCGTTAAGACCACCTCAGTGTCGGATTTTGGAAACTTGATTTTGAGTTGTCTCATGGCAGTTAGGGTATAAGGGACAAACCAGGGTACTTTACTTCCTCTTGATACCGTCGGTTATTTACAAAAAAACACCTAAATATAGCCTACTTGTTGTTTTTGTGCTTCTGTCTTTCTGTGTCTTTTCATCTGTAAACTCCCTCAACGGGGCCGCTCGCTCTCTTTTCTTGATTGCCCTCTCACGGGTGAACAGTTCAATGTCCCGCTTCATTGTAGGATTCCTGCCATGTCTCTACCATTTTAGTTTGACCATCTACTAAGTTATGGAATACTAAATAAATAAGTAATTAGATACCTTACCGTTACTGCGCTCATAAAGAATGATAAGAATAAGAATAATACATCTTGAACTGGTTTAATTAATTAGTGTCTTTATGTTTCACAGACTGTTACTGTAGCTTGTTGTGGTAGGCTGGTAGCCTATTTTATTAAAGAGCATATACAAAGAAAGACTTGTGTTATGTCTTCTTTACTGCAATAGTAATTGGGGTTGCAAGTGGAGTCTCGCAGAGGCAAAACTGTGGCGCGCTTACACTGTAGGTGCGCCGCAGTCTGCTTGATCTGCCTGCAGAGAGGGGCGGGCCGGCCCTGCGAGTAAAGTAACGAGTAAAGTAACGAGTTACTTTATGTAGAGAGTAACGAAATAGTGTAATACATTAGTTTTTTAAAAAGTAATATGTAATATATTACTTTTTTTTAGTAACGACCCCATCTCTGCTTGCAATAAACATTAAAATGTTGGACGCATGCGGTGCAGCACCTTACCTGCTTGGCGAAGTCAGACAGAAAGGAAGTTGTAGCCGATGTCCGGTGCGTTCATGGTCATCATACGGCAGTGGCGAGCCGTGACTTTTATACCTAGTGTTAGAAATTAAAATCAATATTTGATGATATAAGATAGATTAAACACCAGTACTTTTATAACCGTTTTATTGTGAAAATACTTCCGGTTCGCTTACGCCTGTGGTTAAAGTTTATTTTGAAATGTTATTCCGGAAAGGATCTCCGAAATACCAACAGTAGCTTGACTTCAGGTTTTAGGAAAAGTAAGGGTTGCAGCCGTTAAAATGTATTAAATGAAAAGTCATGAACGAGATAAGGAGGATACAAGACGTGTTTAGTTATGTATTGAATGTACAATGTCAAAATCCTCTGTTATGTGCTATATCGGACATTGGTGAAAGGAGGGTGGAAGATTACGCCATTGAAGAGGAGGAGCCAATTGAAGAGGAGGAGCCAAATGAGATAGTGAGGTGACGGAGCCTTTTGGAGTCTCTTTCTGGACGGCCGCGACTGCGAGAGGAGGCTGCAGCTTTTCTCTCCTTCTCTCTGAACCATCTTCTGCTTGTAACATTACCGCGCCATTTTAATTAAAGTACCCATTTGAACCTTCTCAGAGACTCCATTGGTCTCCTTAATTTTAAAGCTTCTCTCCTGGACGCGAGAATAACGAATAAGCGAATACTAGGCCCTCTGACCCCCCCTTCCCTCGAAAAAATAAATAAAAAGAAGAGATATTACGTCACAGCGTAAACTTCAGCGGAATATCAAAATAGCGGTCCGGGGTGCAAAACGCATCAATGACAGCGACCCTCTACCACACAAAACAACACCATTTATATAAACACCTATCATGACAGGGCACCCACAGCCAAGTAACAATTACAAATGAATTAAGTTGGCACGGCGGCCCACATTGAAAATGACTTAGGCCCAGTGGCGGTTCTACGGGGTGGCACGGGGTGGCAGCTGCCACCTCAGAAAAATGCCTTGCCACCCAAGCTGCCAAAGTTGTGGCTCATCGGACATTTATGAGAGAAAACCTCTAATGTCCGAGTGCAAGTAAATGCAGCATTGTAACCCCCCCCCCCCCCCCCCCCCCCCTGGCGCAAGCTTGGAAATATGATTGGCGGCGATTATATTTGAACGGGAGGACAGCGCAAAACGAGAAGCATTTCGGATACAAGTAGACAGAAGGAATGAGGTATTTGCGGTCAGGGTATGGCTGGGGTAGGCTACAGCCAGACCAATAAATGGCTTAGCCCCACCATGAAAAATGATGTCAAAGTAAGCAAAATAAAGTCTGCCAACTCGTGCGGAGTAAATTTCACAGACAGCAATGAAGATTGATTTCAGTAGACACTTGTCTGGAAATACTGAAGACTAGAAACAGTTTTGAAAACTTTTGTCACATAGTGATCGTCTTCTCAATAGAACATCTTTGATAATGTCTTCTGGCCAATCAGAATCAGGATAACGGCGTGGTGTTGTTGCAGGAAGTCCCGACGGAGAATACTTTTGCTGTAGTACATCTCGATATACATCGTTACAACTATAAGACCCCACGGTTTGATGATTGATAGGTGTGTGGGCTGTCTTTCATTTTGACACAGAACAATAGGGGCTATCCACCCTTATCCACAATGTAAAGTCATTCACACAGCCTCTTGCCTCTCCTCTCTGTGAGGAGCAGCAGGTTCAGCTTTCAGAACAAAGTAACAAAAAACTAAAATGACATTCATTTTTTTAAATACGTCGTGTAGTAATATATATTTATTTATTTTTCTTCTTAAGAGAGCACCAGAATGTGTATTTGATGTTAGTATTTCAAAAAATCTCCTGGGGGAAAATCCCCCCAGACCCCCCTGCAGGGGTTGGGTTTTCAACTCTTTCACCTGTGTGGAATTTGCAGGATTGGCTCCAGGTCGCCCTTTTTATTTACTACAAGACAAATGTTCCTTTTAATTTCATACAGTTCAATTTGGATTGAGACAGGGAAATAATATAAACCTCACGCGTGGCGTTTCACTGTCAAGGCGAGCCTGTATGTAATTACATTGTAAATACTGACTTGAGCCCCACCACTGTATGGGTTAGCCCTACCATAGATTACCCAACACAAATACTCTGGCGCCGCAACTGTTTGCGGTCTACTATGACAGAGAAGAGCCTGTCAAGTTTGGCTGTACTCAGCATTGAATCAAAACGCACCATAGCTTTAAATCTTAATACGTTTCTGTGGCGTTTTGCTGATCAAGATGTTAATCGCCACATTCAGCTGTTATAGGCATGCCAACATGATGCTCTGCTCACGGATGAGTTGATGAGAATAATAAACTGTTAAGATGATGACCTTACATAAATACATGTTTCTTCTTTGTGGTCTGACCCCAAAAAACAGTTTGAAGTCCAGAGAAAGTCAAATAAGACGGTGTGTAAAACTTCACTGCCCAGCCAAAAAAAACAAAACACTTTGATTTAACTAGGCCAATAGGTACGGGCATTCCACCTGGATAATAACTGCAGCGATGTATGTTTTAGCTGAATACACGTTTTTTTAACCCTAACTGGTGCAGTTAGTCATTTCTTTAATGTTTGTTCTTTCTGATGTAAAGTCAAGTTTGTAACTGTTTGCAATGAAGTTGTGGGGCGCTGAACTGTTCCTTTGATTCTTTTGAATTATGATAGTAATTACTGGTCTTTCAAATTTGAAGGAGGGTGAGCAAGCATCTTGAGGAACGTTCATCATTAACTCCTCCAAAAAATATAGTTTATTTAATAATAACACTGAATATGTGAATCATAACAGTGATTGATAGCTGATAGGAATAATATGATTGTTAATATTATCATATTCATACAGACACACATCGATGAGACAGTCAATTAATTTATTTATTGCAGAAGTCTGCATATTTGGTACCCCTGCTGGTCTAAGAGTTAAACCAACTCATTCAGTTAAAATTCATTAAATGACGTGTGCCACCTTATATATTTATATTTAAGGCTTTACTGATGTGCCACAATAATGTCACCTAATGTTATTGAGTTAAAATATCAATATTGTGGCTTTCCAAGTTAACATTGATTGATATGACTGCGATTAAATCAGAATATACTTCTGCCAGGGGATGCCACCCCTGAAATTCTCCTGCCACCCTCTTGCCACCCCATGAATATTTGTCTAGATCCGCCCCTTCTTAGGCCTACCTTTGATGATCAAATCACTTAAACACAAAGTCCATCCTCCTGTCCTTTTGGATGAAGCACTTGCGGGTCATGCAGCTGATCCTTTGCCACTCCAGTTTATCATTGTAACTCAATCTTGAAAATGACTCGGTTAATAATTTCGCAACGATGTCATCACTATCACTGACATGAGCCATCATGAACGAACTTATGCTAATCATAAATCTATCGATCATAAATCTATCCATTAGATTTATGATTTGAAATAATAAAAGTAGGGTAGACATGTGGTTTTCATCCGGCTGAACAAAACGTGCATTTATCTAACAGGTTCGTTTTCCACAGACCTTATTTCGAGCTATTTTCCAAAATCCCATTGCTTTTTTGTCGAGGGAACCCGAGCGCAGCTTACTTCCGGGTTTTAGGATGCGTCACTGCACCACTTTATACACATGCATAAACTTCACAGCGGACGGAACTTGTCATGAAGTCCACGAAAATAAAGCCCACCCATTTAGAGGGAAGATATGATTGGTCAATTGTACTGTCATTTGACATTACTCTCTCGTTGAGTTGCTCTGTGAATTTACAGCAGGACCACCAATCAGCTCCTATCTTCACAGTAACTTGCAGAGAGGGCTAAAGGAGCTTCTTTCATTTAACCCTACACATTCAAACAGAAACTGAACAGGCAGATTTTAAGGATTTATTTATTTGGAAATGTTATTTTAAATACAAGTAATTAAATCAAGTTATTTAGATAAAACTAGTGAAAAATATAACTAAAATATTTTGTAAACATTTCTTTTAGAATATCTTAGGCCCTCAGAGAGGGCCTAGAGGGCCCTGACAGCTCGCTACTGTCATACTGATAGTAATCGCATAGCACGGTGTTCACTTACACGATCGCACATTGTCACGTACAGTAATTCCAAAACCACATAAATGGATTAACATCGATTTAGTCGAACAGCTGGGGCAAAAAAAAAAAATCGTTTCATCATTTGAATAGTGGTGCATTTTGCACTATTTTTTATTTATCTTTTTCTAATTGTCTTATTTTGTCTTTTGTCCTATTTATATTATGTTGCACTGTTGGAGGAGCTCGGGCTCGGGTGGTGTTTATTTTCACGGAGTTCAATTGCTACGCGATCGCACGTCACGTCCTGTAATTCCACAACCACACAAATGGATTAACATTGATTTAATACATGAATGGAGCCTTTGTTGCTGCTAAAAGAGGTGTCAACCAGCTGGGAAAACAAGAAAATTGGGGAAATCGAGTGTGACTATTCAAAAATAAATAAAAAATAGTTAATTTTGACAATAACAGTTGCTACCCAATCGCACGTCACGTCCGGTAATAATTCCACTACCACACAAATGGATTAACATTGATTTAATTAATTAATGTAGCCTAGTCCAGTGGTTTTCAAAGTGGGGGCCGCGGCCCCCTGGGGGGCCGCCAGGGGGCGCTAGGGGGGCCTCAGAAAATTGGAGGGAAGATAAGAAAAAAAAAGGAAAGACAAAAAAAAAAAATTCTAATTATTTTTTAATAAATATTTTAAATCTGATTTTTAAAAAAAAATCATAATTATAAAATATAATTTATAATAATGGAACATATAATTTGCCATAGTCATCTTTCTGATTGCCTACCAGTCAAAACATCGTTCACGACGCCATGACGTCATGTTTAGACCTGGCGGTTTGCGCCATTTATCAAGCTGCTTTGCTCGTCAAGCGAGCAAGCTAGCTAGCTCAAAATGGACAGGTTTTTGACAAAGAACAGGTCAACGGAACCGACCAACAGCCCTGCTGTGGAGGACACTGCTGCAAAAAAACCTAAGAACTCCTGGCCAATTAAAATCAGAAGGTACGAGGCAGCGTACATTAAGTATGGCTTTACAGCCATACAGAAAAATGGCCATGATTGCCCGAAGTGTGTGCTCTGTCTGGAGACCCTCTCAAACGAGTGTTTAAAACCTTCGAAACTTCAGCGTCACTTGATGCAAAAACATCCGGCAGAGGCCGAAAAAACGGCAGACTTCTTCAGACGTAAAGAGGAGCATTTGGCCAGGCAATCTGCTGCATTCACACAGCAAGCTACCGTTCCCGAGCGGGCCCTGAAGGCATCATTTTTAGCTTCATACCACATTGCTCGTGCAAAAAAAACTCACACAATCGGAGAGGATTTGCTTTTTCCAGCTACCAAAGACATTGTCCGAGAATTGCTTGGCGAGGATGCTGCTAAAAAAATTGACGCTGTCCCACTCTCGGACAACACCGTCAGCCGACGGATTGGTGACATGGCGCAGGACGTATCTGCTCAGCTTTTGGAGCAGGTGAGAGCCAGCGAGTACTTCGCTCTTCAACTAGATGAGAGCACAGACATATCGAATGAGGCCCAACTGCTTGTGTACATTCGATTTATTTCCCAGGAGAGATTTGTCGAGGAAATACTGTTTTGTAAAGCACTTGAAAGAAGAACCACTGGGAAAGATATTTTTCAAGTTTTGGACGATTACATCGAGTCTAACGGATTGAACTGGGCCCGCTGTGTGGGGGTGTGTTCGGACGGAGCCGCGGCAATGACCGGCAAGATCAGTGGAGTGACCGCTCTCATTAAGCAGAAAGCCCCGCATGTAGTCGCCACACACTGCATGCTCCACCGTGAGGCACTTGTCGCAAAAAGGATGGATAACGAGTTGAATCAGGTACTACAGGAGGTTGTACAAGTGGTGAATTTTATTAAAGCCCGCCCCTTGAAACACAGACTGTTTACCCTGCTTTGTAATGAGATGGGCGCCCGTTTTGAGGGGCTGCTGCTTCACTCAAACGTGCGCTGGCTGTCACGGGGCGCAGTTTTGAACCGTGTCTATGAGCTGCGGAGGGAGGTTGGAGAGTTCCTCTCTTCTGAAAAGCTTCAGCTAGCAGAGCGGTTCACTGATGCAACCTGGATCCGCAAACTTGCATACATGTCAGACATTTTTCTGCATCTAAATGTACTGAACCAAAGCATGCAAGGACGTGACACGTACATACTGCAGGTGCAAGACAAAGTGCGTGCTTTTTCCAAAAAGATTATGCTGTGGTCAAACAAGCTCCAGGAGGGAGTCACAGAGATGTTCCCACTACTTCACCAGGAGCTGCTGTCATGTGATGATTTGGGCTCCATCTCTCCAATGATCCAGTCCCACCTGGAGCACCTCCAAGGATATTTTAAAGACTATTTCCCTGACCTTGAAAACACACATTTAAACTGGGTTAGGAACCCCTTTTCCCCCGGTGTCGGTTCTAGTTTGGACATAAAGTCACAGGAGGAGCTGATTGAGATGACAAACTCAGGGGATTTAAAACTAAACTTTGAGGCTCTTCCCCTGTCTAACTACTGGCTACATGTAAGAAAGGACTATCCCACCTTGGCTGACAGGGCACTGAAATGCCTTCTCCCTTTTGCAACAACTTACTTGTGTGAGTCTGGCTTTTCAACTTTAAAGGTACTCAAAACTAAACATAGAGCACGTCTACATGTGGACAATGACATGCGTATGGCACTGACAGACATTAAGCCCAGGCTTGACAGACTGTGTAGGAGCCACCAAGCCCATCCCTCCCACTAGTGTGATCACTGTCTGTCACTTCCAACACACACACACACACACACACACACACACACACACACACACACACACACACACACACACACACACACACACACACACACACACACACACACACACACACACACACAAACACAAACACACACACACACACACACACACACACACACACACACACACACACACACACACACACACACACACACACAAAAGAGAGGTTTGGTTTCTTTTTTCTGTTTTTGTATCATCAACAGTTTGTTGAAAGGTTTGTTATTCAGTGGGAATATAGTGTTGAACTTACAGAACCAAGTCAGTTTAATAGATTTTTTTTCTTTTTTGACTGAAAACTTTTGAAGACATAATGCAAGAAAGACAAAAAAAAAAAACTCTTGCATATGTAAATATATTTTCTGTAGGGTAAAATGTATTGCAACATAGTGTCTATAATAAGAAAAACATTGTGGTGGAACAAAGATGCCCTGCCATACAAATCTTATTCTGTGTTGAAAACATATTGTTAATATTATTCTCATGCTAAACAAATGTAATAATTACAGTATTGAATAGAGAATAAAAGTAACAAAAACGTTCTTAAAGTTGATGTGTGACATATTTTGTAGCATTGTTGGTGGGTTTGCAAAGGGGGTCCCCGGCCAGAAGCTAATGATTTTTGGGGGGCCTTGGCATGGAAAAGTTTGGGAACCCCTGGCCTAGTCTGCTAAAAGAGGTGTCGACCAGCTGGGGGCATTCATTAAAAATATTTAATTTTGACAATAACAACCGACCAATAGTCGTGGTAGAGCATTTGCTTGGTACTTCCGGGTATTTCTCTACTGGTTGGGCCATGTTAACAATACCGTGTAACTGTCACATTTGAAGGGACGAAATCGTGACATCTTCTCGTCTCCCAGAATGGTAAATCGTCACATGTTCACGTCTTGCCGTGATACCGGGTTGCATTTCTCTGTAATTAGAGACTTTAGATCCAATTATTCACTTCAGACAGAGGCTCTGATTTAAAGCCTGTTGAGTAATCGACACGTCCTCTGCACATTTCCAGAAGAGAGAGGAAGAACATTCAGAAGTTCACCAGTAATTATACACCACATGTGTCTGGAGCCACATAACAGGGCAGTGCACAAGTGAAAATTGGAGGGAAATTGACCGTCAGGCAGGGAGGACTTTAACACGGCACCTGTTATTCTGGGATGGATCAATGTTACATCCCCACTGCTCTGAAGACATCCGTCACCATGTTGTGCTTTACTTTGCAAAAGCCTAGATGGCTTTTTGGTCTGCATATCTCTTTTAATTTCTAATGGTATTCCTTAAGAATTTATCCCACAGTTTGATTATTTCTTCCCTACTCGACCAATTACGATAATTCATACCTGCCAACCCTACCGATTTGGGCGGTAGTCTACCGCTTTTGACATGTTTCTACCGCCTACCGACTTAGCTGGCTTTCCCTACCGATTTTCAATCTTCCCAAACTATAACAAATAAAAATGACACTCCATAGACACTGGACTCCACTTTTGGCAGACACCGTTTGCGTCTGTGATCCCATCATACAAACAGTCCTCTGTCTTTCCTCTGCACCCCCGGTGCTGATGGGTAATCACTCCCAAATTAGTTTAAGGGAACAGAGACGAGGCATTTGAGTCCTACAGGATTTCCCCGTTAGTATCAGTGTCTCCATAACACATGTTGGCGACTGAAAGACATCCAGTGTTTGGTCTTTTCCTGAAGCATCCTTCACCTACAGTGTCTCACAGTGACGTGCGGTGAGGTTCATGGCTGGTGAGGCACTGACTCTTTCAGAGTCAGATTTACAAATATTATATTTTGACCTTAATCAAAAATATTCGGTTATTTTCAAAAGCTTTTTAATTCTGATGCTTCGATTCATTTTAAACAGACCGTTCAACAAAAGGATACCCAAAATCTAAATATTGGATTCTTCTTTCTTAGTAAGATCCCATTTTCATTACAATTGTGGTCTTACCTTGAATTGAAGATTAAGTCCATGCTCTCCTTCTGGACAACAATCTCTATTAGTTTGTTGTAAAAGTCCTCCTTATCTTCCTGTAGTTTCAAAAGTCTAGTTTGTTGTTTGTGTCTACCGTCTCTGCGTAGAATAACAGTAGCAACAAGAACCTGTGGGCTCACGTGCGCCCCCTTCAGTGCGGCAGAGGTTATGGCTGCCTCTCCTGCTGCTTTTTTCATTGAGACCAGCGAGCCTAAATATCATATCCTCCTGGGACCCGAGGAAAAAAAGTGTCATCCAATTTCCTTTTTTTTGTGATTTCCTACCTATTTAGAGTTTAAAAAAACATCTTGCAATTTAGACTTTTTTTATTTTATTTTATTTTTAAATGTTACAGTATGTCCACTGTAGAGGACGTCGGGACCATATTAGTTTGAAAAGACAGCCAAAATTAACAGATAGACTATGTAACGTATTATGGTTATAGAGTGATATTAATACAATAATACATTCACCTTTATTTAAACCATGAATAAGTAATTGATCTGAACATTGCTGTTTATTTGGAATTTGGTGTTATTCTAAAAAACTAGTTTGGTTTTTGTTGAATCTTTCCAGATCTTCAAAGACTTTGTAGTCAATGTAGTGGGAAAAGTACCTCATTGACTCCAGTCGGCACGGGCTGCAGGGTCATCTTGACTAGTTGTATGGATGTGGTCTCCATTTGACCATGCTCATAGAAACAAAGCTTGCATTCCTGAGGCAATTCTCATTTTTTATGGCTCCACTTAAAATAAAAACCACAATAAGACATACGTGCTACTCTTGGCCCACAGACGGCCATGTCTTTCCAGCTCGTCCCTATCTGTCTCTCTGTCTGTATCTGTGCGCTCATGGAGCCTCCTGCATCTTTCCCCCCTTCTTCTTGACCCTCTTCTATCCCAGGTGTGAAATCCTCATCTCTGTCATCATCTGAGAGCTCAAAATCTGAATCTCCCTTAACTATCTGGTACAGAAAATGTCTGCTTCAGTTCCGTCTCCTGCAACAATATTGAGTCATAAAGTCCGTGAAGATGGTCCTGACGTCCACTAGAATGGACATTTATAAAAGGGCTGTTATTTGAAAACTTGAATTATTTAATTGCTTTCAGAACAAATTATATAGTTCCTCACATGTTAATAAACAAGAACATGTATGATTTTCATGGTAAAAATTACAATTATTCAACAATATTTGACTTCTCCTCCTGATTCTATGACATTTTGTTTTTGGTATGCCAGCCATTTTGGATGAAAAGAAAGAGGAACTTCCCAGCATGCAATTTTAACCAATGACATATCACTGGAAAGACCAGGATGTCCTCTGTACAGTACATCAGGGATTGATAGAGTAGCTCAAAAGAGTCAAAGGAGAGGCATGTTAACAAAATGTCCTCTACAGTGGACATTTTCAATGGGCTGGGTCCCAGGAGGATATATACGTTAAATAAGTTATTTAGAGACTATGGATGGCGAGGATACATTTAATAAAGGGATCTACAAACATTACATTGGTGACCTACAGTGAGATGGTAACAGTTATGCGCTTAGGGCCCGCTTTCCAGCCAGTTTATGTGGGTGACACATTCTGAGGTGAGGCAGAGCCAAGCGGCAAACTCTGGGGAACAGCCGGGACGCCATACTTGCCAACCTTTAGACCTCAAACATCGGGAGCATTTCAAAATGTGAAATGGGGGGGGGGGTTCGGAGAAATGCGGGAGAAATATGACCCTGGGAGGAAACCGGGAGAGGGCAATGAAATCGGGAGTCTCCCGCGAAAATCGGGAGTGTTGACAAGTATGGATATCACTGTCAAATCAATCGTCAGTAAGGGGAATACTTACTTCCGGGTGTACAATTCTCCGTTATCCAATGGGAATGGACGCTCACATTGCCTTTAAGGGCAGCCGACACAAACAAATGCCGTGCTTCCATGAGCATCAAATCCCCCCGCAGATGGGAATACATTGCAATCAGTTGAAAGCTATTTGCGTCCCTTTATGAAGCTGAAGGAGCCTAGGAGCGTCACAACTGCACGCCTCGGGGACATACTTGTCAACCCTCCCGATTTTCCCGGTTTCCTCCCGGGCTCATATTTCTCCCGCATTTCTCCCGATTTCTGACAAAATCTGATTTACACACGACTGTTTCCACTCGGACTTTAATACAGCTACACCATTGTTTGGTTTCCATGGTAACAAGTCTCTTTAGTACCGCGCACAACTCAAAGTCTGAGAGGGTGAGGCAGATATTCACAGAAAACAGAACAAGAATCGACAACTACTCTACTCTCTGCTCACTCCTTTCCTGTAAAATACAGGTCCAGCCCACACATAGGCTCCATCAAGGACGGTGCTACAGGCCGCGAGGCAGTGCACTTACAACTACAATAAGCATGTTAATGTTAATCTAACAGCTCCGGCGATCCGCTGGCACCCCCCCCCCACCCCAATTTTGCATTTTGAAATGCTCCCGATTTCTGAGGTCTAAAGGTTGGCAAGTATGCTCGGGGACCCTGACCAAGCCTCACTCCTGGACGCTTATGGAGTGAGAGTGTGTTGTCTAATCACAAACACCATCACATTCATCTGTGTATTCTTGGCAACACATATATATTGTTAAATCAAAACAAGTCTCTCCTGATTGAAATACTCTTTCTAAATGAGACCTTCCTTTTCCTGACAGCTATCTTTGTCTTTTGTAAGAAACGTTGCCAATCCACACCCAGGGCCCTGTCGCTGCATGCCCTATATGTATTCTGTCCAACTGATATAGCCTACCTGTACCATGAATGAACAGTCTCAGTGTCCCTCACAAAGAGCAGACCCTCTCAGATTAGGTTGAAAGCCCTCAACCCTGAAAACACAGCACATCAGCGTGGAGCAATCATCAGACTCCCGCTACGCGCTGCTCATCTCAGACTCGTTATCAGCCTTTTCATCCCCACGGACATCCTCAGACACTCAGCAGGTTGACTACATCTATCAATATTTATCACACTTTGATGCATTCAATTGGCAGGCAGATGGCGTTGGATGTCAGTGTTTCTGAGAATGCGCCATGCTGTCTTGTTCAGTTTACTGAGAGTACTTTTTTTCACCTACGTCACAAGAAAGTAAAAGGCTCGTCAGATTGATTTATGCATGAACTTAATTTGCATGTGCACAAAGGTGAGACAAATGGAACATTTCAGACACAAACAGTGATGGCAGGATTCACAGACCATGCAGTAGTTCAAAGAAAAAAGTTTCTCCTATTTTATTCCTTAAAAAGCCTGCTGTTTGATTTCTGAACTAGATTGGTGTCAACATACCTGTGACAGAAAGAAAAAAAGGACAGAGGCAAAGGGTGCTGCAAGCCGCCTGGGCAAAGACGGACATTAGGATGAATGATTGCAGGATATCCTTTGATGAGGACTTCACCACCCAAGTGTTCAAGGAGCGAGCAAAATACAGGCAAGCAAGGAAGCAGCTCCAGGAAAAAAAATCAAATAACGCATTCTGTTCCCTGCTAAACTGAAACTATTCGAAAAAAACTGAAAAATCAGGTTGTTTGACAACCCACAAGATGCGGCACAGTGTCTACTGGAGTATGGTGTCAACATGGAGATTCCAGCAGTTAACTCCCTGCAGACGTACATGGAAAACAATAACAACAAATAAATGGCTGAGCCACTCTGAATCTTTTTAAGATTTGACAACGCAGAGCATAACATGTACGATTTTGAAAATGATGTCGATTCTGAGAATCGTGTGTTTAATCATATCAAGTGACACATGTAAATATTATACCGATCATCAATTTAATGACAATGTTGGACTTGAAATTAAATTTTCTTTAATACATTTCAACTTCAGAACTCTGTATGCAAACTATAATTAGATCACTGACTGCACAGCAAATACCAAAGTGTTACAATCCCACAGTGCTGATGACCGGAGTAGAAATGTTTACACTTAGAATGTAAAATGGACATAAAGTACACTTCTCAGAGTGCACCAGACCTCTCTTTGGTGTTGTTTTTTCGTGTGGTGTTGGTGTTGACTTGTGTAGTGTTTGTTCTGGAATGATGGACTCCCTCAGAGTATATCTTTGCATTGAGTCTGTCTGGTCCGCATCGACCTTAGGTTTCGATTTGTCATCAGATAGGCCGCTCCATCTCATTAGTTTAATGCAGGGGTCAGCAACCTTTACTATCAAAATGTATCTGGAGCCGCAAAACCTTTTCTACCCTTAAAATGAAGATAACACAGTGTATAACGTTTTATATATAGTTATACTATATATACAGAGGGATTGGAATTTTTTCAAAAGCTTATTTCTAGTGTGTATCTAGTTATTTTTCGTTTTTATTCTTTTTCATTACCAATTTGTTTTGTCACCCACTGTAAAAGAACTATAGTTTGATGCATTTATGAAATAATAAAACAATACAAAGAAAATTGTTGACATTTTATTGCTTTTTCACCTGTTATAACAAAGGAAAACTTCAAACTCTCTCAGAACCGTGCAGGTCTATTTGAGTCCTTCCCTTATTTGTGGAAAATTAATCAAATAAAAAGTAGCCCACTTTGAAATAAATAAAACATATAGCTGCAGCCTAATAACTTTAAAAAAGAGTAAAAATAAAAATAGGCCAGTTTGTATTAAATTATGATTTCAGTCCATCTCAGTTTGACGTCATCCTCTTCTGTTTTTTCCTCAGCCACGTACAGCAATCAACGATCGAGCCTGAATATAAAACACAACTATCAGCTCAGGTTCTAAAATGTTTTTTTTGCAAAATAATAGCATATTAAATGATAGTTTTCTCACCTGTTTAATGCGATTTCTGTTGAGCTTGTCTATATCGGGGCTGCAAGACGTGACTTTGATCTTCACACAGGACTGCAGGCTGTGAGGCGCGAGTGATATTTGGATGTTATGTAGTTCATGCTGGAGAAAATCTGCTCGCATAAGTATGTGGATCCAAAGATGGACAGGACTCCAAATGCATACTTCTTCATGTTTATATAAGTGTCGGGAATTGCATTCCATGTCTCAAAGACAAGTTTGTAGGGTTTGGGGAGGATTTCCAAATCGCTCCATTTGTGCTCCTGAGCGAGAATAGCCTTTTGATGGGCGACATCTTCTAGATCAGCTGTCAGGCTTTTGAACTTGGACACCCATAACTCTTTATCTGCTACGTCGGCCAGTTCCACTTCAAGGTCGGGTTGACTTACTCCTGTGAATGGTGACATGTTCAGCATGGATCGATGTCCAGGGGTGTGACGGGGAAGGATAATGTGTTTTTTTCCTTTCTGAACT
Organism: Notothenia rossii; assembly: GCF_949606895.1. Classification (NCBI taxonomy): domain Eukaryota; kingdom Metazoa; phylum Chordata; class Actinopteri; order Perciformes; family Nototheniidae; genus Notothenia; species Notothenia rossii. Next base: position 53,840,632 of record NC_136906.1, on the reverse strand, counting down.
CACTGAATCTTTGTCCAAATGCCGTCTGCATTGCGATGATCGCACACTGTAAGTACTCACAATTGATGTGGTTGTGTGCTTCTTTGAACTCTCTCAGGGAGGGGAAGTGAGAGAACGTACCTTTCTGCACATCTCTGGCAAACACTGTCATCTTGCGCTCAAACGCCAAAACATCCTCCAGCATCTGAGGGGCCGTGCTTCCTTTCCCCTGGAGACTTTTGTTCAGCATGTTAAGGTGACCTGTCATATCCACCATGAAGTGCAACTTTTCCAGCCAATCTGGATGTTCCAGTTCTTGATAAGTGAGGCCCTTGCTTTCCAGGAAAGTTTTCCTGTGATCTAGACAAGCAGCAGACCGTTTCAGCACCTCTCCCCTAGACAGCCACCGGACTTTGTTGTGCAGCAGGAGATCCGAATATGCGCTGTCGACTTCATCTAATAATGAACAGAACTGTCTGTGGTTTAACCCTTTTGCCATTATTTTGTTCACTATCTGAATGACAAGGTCCATCACCTCCTTGCATTTGGGGGGAAATGTTTGAGCGCACAGTGCTTCTTGGTGCAGGAAGCAGTGAAACGTCAGCAGCTCTCGATCCAGCGACTTCTGAAGTAAAGTCACAAACCCCTGTGCCCAATCTCATACTAGGTGCCCCAATAGTAGCCACTGACACCATGTGGGTGGTGTTTATTCCTTTGGCTTTTAAACAATTAATTACAACGTTACAAATGTCTTCCCCCCGTGTTTGGCCTTTTAGCGGTATTAACTCAATGAGTTCTTCCTGTGGCCCATTAGAGTTCACATATCTGCATAACAGCGCTTTCTTTTCAATATCGTTTACATCACTTGACTCATCACAGGCGATTGAAAATGCTGGAGCTGAATTAATGTCCTCTATTTGTTGACTGGTGATGTTTTCTCCCATCTTAAGGGTCCTGTCCTTGACGGTCTTTTCAGAGAGAGGCATATCTCACATTTTCTGAACAATTTCATATTTGTTTTTGAAGTCCGAGAATAGATGTTCTGATATTTTAAGGAATGATTCTTTCATGTATTCTCCATCTGTGAACGCCTTTCCGCGCCTAACTATCTCCTGAGCAGCCACAAAACTAGCAGCACTTCTTGAAAGTATGTTTGCTCTGCTCAGCTTTCCGCACCAGTTCCGAAATCACTCTTTTTCTTGCATCTCCTGCTGGGTACTTTTCAGCAAATGCTTCATGTTTGCTGCGGAAATGTCTTTCAACATTACACTTTTTGTTGTTCGCTAATTTCTTGCCACATATCAAGCATACAGGTAAGCCTGCATCGTTAGAAGTGAAAGCAAATGAAGCTGTCCACGCTGAATTAAACTCTCTATTTTCGTTGGAGACTTTTCTTTTTTTTAAATTTATCCAGGGTTTAGCTTACCGCGGGGATCGGAAACTCAAGATTAGCCACCTGCAGAAGGCATGGAGCGCCGGGGTGTGACGCATATTTTAGTGCACTAAATATTAAAAACTTTTTTGGATTTCAGTGTCACAGTATCACCTCGATCTCCAAAATGAAAGAAAAAAAAATAGCCGTTTAGCCGTAGAGGGGCTAAAGAGCCGCATGCGGCCCAAGAGCCACGGGTTGCCGACCCCTGCCCCTCTTTAAGATAAGATGGCTTTGTAGGCAAGAAGAAGAATTTTAAATGATATCCTGTGTTCTATAGGGAGCCAGTGCAAAGCAGCCAAACAGGAGTAATGGGGTCCCTTTGCCGAACTCTGGTTAGTACACGTGCTGCAGCATTTTGATTCAGCTGAAGCGACTTAACTGACTTCTTGGTACACCCTGATAATAAAGAGTTACAATAATCCAGGCAAGATACGCCGGATTTTCGCAATGTTACGTAGATGAAAGAAGGAGGTCCGTGAGACTTGTTTTATGTGGGCGTTAAAGGATAAATCCTGATTGTCATCCAGAGTGAGATAGATAGTTGGTTTCGTAGATTCTTTGGGCCGAGTACAATAACTTCCCTCCTCCACTAAACGTTACAGTTGGCACAATGCAGTCAGTCAGGTAACGTTCTCCTGGCATTCGCAAAACCCAGACTGGTCCATCAGAGGACAGATAAAGAAGCTTGATTGGTCGCTCCACAGAACATGTTTCCAATGCTCCAGAGTCCAGTGGCGGCGCTCTTTACACCACTCCATCCCATGCTTGGCATTGTGTTGGTGATGTAAGGCTTGATGCAGCTGCTCTGCCATGAAATCCCATGAAGCTCCCACAGCTTTGGTCTGATATTAAAGCCAGAGCTGGAACTCTGCAGTTATTGAGTCAGCAGAGATTTGGCCACTTTTACCCACTATGCGCCTCAGCACTCGGCGACCCCGCTCTGTAACTTTACGTGGTCTGCCACTTCCTGGCTGAGTTGCTGTGGTTCCTAAACATTTCCACTTTGCAATAATACTACTTACAGTTGATTGTGGAATATCTAAGAATGTTCACGAACTGACTTGCAACGGTGGCATCCTATTACAGTACGAATTTAGTGAGCTCTTTAGAACGACCCATTCTTTCACAAATGTGTGTAAAGGCAGACTACATGGCTAGGTGCTTGATTGTATACACCTGTGGCAATGGGACTGAATGAAACACCTGAATTCCCAGAGTCCCAATACTTTTGTATACAGTATATAGTGTATATAATATAGGCTATGACTTTGAAGTTTACCAAAGTTGACATAGCAATGTGAAGACACAAATTCCCTTAGCCTACGGGGAATGTTGTATAAGCCCCTTGTGGCATAATAAGGAAATAAATGGGAGTCAAGTCTCAATTTTGCAATAAGGTTCTTATGCAATGCATCCAAAATATTTGATTGAAGCACCTTACAATCTCTAATTGTGAACCTTGCATAAGCTGCGTTTTGATTTTACAGTAAGTTCTATAACACCCAAAACATCAATGATTCCACCATGTCACTGTACAAAGAATGAAGAATATGCGTGTGCCATATGGTTTTGGTCTGTGTTTCTCTTGTTTCTGCAGTAGTGTTCCGAACCTGTAAACAACAGAGCATAGCGCCTGAGTGGTTGGGAATGAAAATACATTGAAATTGATGTTTACATGACACATAGTTCAACTGTTAATAACTGTTGAGATGAAAATTGAGACCTATTAGAGCTGTTACGTCTGGGCCAGGAGAAACGTATAAAAAAATATGTTTCCAGAGAGTGAGACATGGCTCAGTGAAGTGTGAAGACAGCTGCACACACACACACACACACACACACACACACACACACACACACACACACACACACACACACACACACACACACACACACACACACACACACACACACACACACACACACACACACACACACACACACACACACACACACAACTGCATGAATTGCTTTAACTGTCAAGTTTTAACAGAACGGTTCAAGGCATCTTCAAATTTTCTGGGATTTCGGAGTGCAGTGAACTGAAATAGGTCAAACCAATAAACGGGGACCCCTTTCTTATCATCCGTGACATCTTTATGGTCCAAATATCTCTGTTAAGAACCCAAGCTCTCGAGTATCTTCAGGATGTGCTATATTCATGGTCCCAAGAGGATATCTCATGACTCCTAAAACAAGATGTACTCCTGAACAAAAACAGGGTTTTCTCCAGGGCTACATGAGGGTTAAAGTGCAACCTTATAATACATTCAAAACATGTTAATATATGTTCTGTATGTGTGCAACATATTAAGGTACTCCTATCAATGTATTTACATAATCATTATATCAAAGAAAACGGCAGTGTCCTGCATAGTCTGGGGCCCAAAGAAAACCTCCTAAAAATGTATTTTTAATAACTTCTTCTGGTCAAAATCATCCATCATGATTTGTACGTGATTACTAATTTTTCGATATCCACATTGTAGTTATGTAGTTTTATTTAAATAAAAATAAAAACGTGTTACTAGTAAATATTTTAAAGTTATAACCCTGTTTCTCCTGCATCCAGAGGCTGCTCAAAATATTTAAAAAATATGAGGACATTTTCCACTTCGGAGAAGATTCAAATATCATTAATGTACAATGTAAACAACTTCGGACCCAGCACTGAACCCTGTGGAATACTTCAGTAAGGCAGGTACGTATAGTTTCATTTTTCCTCGTTAATAATCTATGTTGAATAGTATCAATTCCCTTTTGTAAATCAATATATTCCTTATTATTCCCTCTGTGGGTAGATCAGTTCAATCACTAGCATTGTGCTGAATTGGTTCGATTTAAAACCATATGCATGATCAATCAAAAATTATTATCAAGCACTGAGGAGTGCTCTATGTTTATTATCTGCTCAATTAGTTTCTTCTTTTATTCCTCATGAGGGGGATGGTGGTGTCATTTATATCAATTATAGCATAAATTGAAAAAGTAATCATTTAAATTCCTTGGCAAACTCAAATGTCTTTGTTATGTTTGGTTGACTATATTTATTAAAGCAATTTGGATTATTTGATTTGCCTCTACCCTTTTCAATTTCATTGTTGCACCTTGTGATTTTTTAACTATGCTTTAATTTGTATTTTAAGAAATGTTTTTATTAATAATTAAAATAGTTAATTTGAGTAGTAGTACCCATGCGGCATCAATCACATTAGTATGCATACAAAGTAGGGTGGGCCCGCCCCCAATTACGCTAATGAGCTAAGTCCCGCCTCCCTTTGTTTGAGGTGTTATCACATGTAGGTGTGAATTCACACGTAGGTCTGATATCCTTTGATGTGAGGGGTGAGGTGTCATCACACGTAGGTGTGAAATGCCCCGCTGTAGTAGCGCCTTTGTTGTCTAATCTAATTAGCCTTTGATGTCTGTCCTGTGATGTGAGGGTTGAGGTGTTATAACAAGCAGGTGTCATATCGCACCGGCATGTTATAAGCCTCTGATGTTAATCTCTGTGTTGATTAAGACAGTCTCTTTGAAGTTGTGCGTGAGACTGTCTCGCACCCCGTCCCCTCACACCCCCTGCCTCTCCCCCCTTTCTCCACCCCTTCCTGTCACACCCCCCTTCCTTTGGCTATGCGGCCAGAAGATAGTGAGGGTGGAGTTAGGTAAAAAAAAACTGAAATCCCTGCAGACTAAATAAAAAGTCAGTCATTTCCACTCATCAAGTCACCTTTCAAAAAAGAAAAATCGATATGGGTTTAATCAGCGAGACGCCTGTGACAACTTACCGCCATCCGTCGGGAGCGCCAGGTAAGAAATGGATGCAGTATCTGTGCCGGGTTCAGACCCTCCGTCTGAGGCTCTTCATGAAAAATGTAGTCTGGATGTGTGAGACTGTCTCCCCCCGTCCCCCTCACACCTCTTCTTCTCCCCCGCTTTCTCTACCCCCTCCTGTCACCCCCTGATTTTGCTGTTATCCTATGTCAGAAAGATAGGGGGGTGGAGTTAGTTTTAAAAAGAAATACGCTCCAACTAAATAAAAAGCCATTAATTTTCACTCACTAAGTCACCTAAAACTTTTATTGTCCTCTCCAAATTAGATTAGTTTTTTAATATGATTTGTGTTAACTAAAGATGTTCTTTTTTAAGTTGTATGGCTTGTGAACTAATGTGTAATTACTTTATTAACTATAAGGAAGTCTCTTTTATGAAGAGGGGTAATAATAATTTAAAAGATCTTAATAACCCCCTGATCTTGTATTTTTAATGTTTAATTACTTCACTCAACTTTAAAAGCCCCTATGAAGTTGTTGTTAACTAGGGATGTTCTTTTTGAAATTGTATGGCTTGTGAACTGGATGTTCTCTTGAGTTTTATAGCTTGTGAACTAATGTTTTAATTACTTTATTAACTACAAGGAAGTCTCTTTGAAGAGGGTAATAATAGTTTAAAGATCTTAATGCCCCCTTGATCATGTCTTTTTTTATTGTTTGATTACGTTATTAACTATAAGGAAGATTCTCTCACAAAGGAACTGTAAGATACACGTTTATGTATGCAGAAAGTTAAAACTAGAAAAAAATGAAATACTTTGTCTAAATAGATGTTATTTAAGACTGTGACTCTAAAAGGCAAGTTCGTGATTTTAACACTTTTTTAATGACACTAGGCAGATTTAGCTTTTTTTTATCTCGTTGTTTTTCTCTTACTTTTTGGATAGAGTTTTATGTATGACAACTTTACAACTAGTAGAAAGTTAAGTACATTTTCTGAACAGATTTTCTTTAAGACTGTGACTCTTAAAGGCACTGAAACAATGCAGTTTTTGATAACTTGACTTGACTAACATTACTTTTTTAAATATATGTTTTTTAGATGACTTTACTAATTTTTGTTTTTTCTGCAACCAAGATACTTTTGTGATACACTTTTATGTAGGAACATTTTACAACTGGTGGAATGTTGATCACTGTGTAACACTTTTATTTTCTTAAAGACTGTGACTCTAAAAAGGCACGTTTGTGATTTTAACACTTTTGTACTGACACTAGGCAGATTTTGTCTTTTTTTTCTTTTATTGCGTTACTAAGATACTTTTAGATACACTTTGATGTATGCAACACTTAACAACTGGTAGAATATGAAGTACTTTTGTAAGGAATTCGGTTTCTTTTAATGGCCTAGGCAGATTTTTGCTTTTTTCTCTTGCCAAGATACTTTTAGACACACTTTTGTTGTCTGAAAACTTTACAACTGGTAGAATGTCAATCACTTTGTAACGTTTATCTTCTTAAAGACTCTGACTCTAAAAGGCAAGTTTGTGATTTTAACACTTATTTACTGACACTAGGTAGATTTTGGCTTTTTTCACTCGCCAAGATACTTTTAGACACACTTTGAGGTATCCAAAACCTTAAAACTAGAAAATGAAGTACATTGTCTGAATACATTTTCTTTAAAGGCACTTTTTGATTTTACCGCTATTTCAGTGGAACAATCCAGTTTTTCATCAAGGCTTTTTTCTCTTTTCTTGTGTTACTAAGATACTTTTAGACACACTTTGATGTATGCAACACTTAACAACTGGTAGAATATGAAGTACTTTGTAAGGAATTTGGTTTCTTTAATGGCCAATTTTTAAACAGTTGTTCACTTAAACAATGTGTTTTTTTTTTTCTGATAACCTTACATATTTTTGTTATTTTCTGCTACCAAGATACTTTTAGATACACTTTGATGTACGCAACACTTAACAAATGGTATAATATAAACTACTTTGTAAGGAATTGGGTTTTCTTTAATGGATGCAAAACTTTATAACTGGGTAAAATATTCATTAATTTGTAATGAATTGAGTTTCTTTTTTTTGATTTTCAACATACTATTGTACACAATGACTTTTCCATATTATTATTTTTCTGACAAACTATACTTTTGACTTTTTCCGTACAATCATGGCAAACTATTACTTATTCTTAAATTTGACCTCTTGCTGCTTGGTTGGAAATGATAGATGAAAAAGCTACAAAGCTTATAGAACTTTTTAAAAACTCTCAATTCTACAGATGACTCCCCCCATTCAACGCAATAAGTCCCACCCTCCACTCAGCAAATCATCTAAAACTAAGGACCCCACTAAGACGACAGTTGAAAACTAGCCATGGATCTGAGAAAAACCAAGTCTCCCCCCGCGAGTTGCAGCCAGGAACAAACTCCTGAACTACCATTATCACAACCATTTTGGACACCCGAATCTTGCAGTACTACTGCTGCTGATGTTACTCCTGGGGCCAAGACGTCTCTGTTTATGGACACAGTGAAATCGGAGTTGGTTCATATTCTGGAGAGGGTGCTGTATCGGTACAGAGAAGAAATCTGTAACGGATGCCGAGTCAGTCACCCCGGCCAGAGGCAACACGATTGTCTGAATGACATGCCCGATTTCTTCTTCAGAAACAATTACAACGCGTTGTTGAAAAGACTTTGGCTCGCCGACTTCATTACTGAGATCGACCAGACTCTTATTGATAAAGGCATTTGCGAGGATGAACGGATGATCCGAGGCGCTTCGGAGGCTTTTCTGCACAGTCTCAAAAACTGCGGACGCCTCAAGAAGAGACTTGAAAAGATCCTTACCGAGTTGTATGGAGAAGAAAAAGACTAATAACCAGCCGGGGGATTTTTTTTTTTTTATATACTTTGACTTTTCTTTAAAGTAAAATAAAAATGGGAAACTACTATGCAAAACGCTCTGTATATATTGATCAGAATGTAGTCAATACCCTTTTAATAAGTGTGGTGATGAGGACGATTGAAAACAGAATGAGTAGTGATCCCCGTGTAAACAGAATGGCTGAAGTTTGTAAACTGGAAGACATTTTGGATATCGTTCGTTCTGGCAGTACTATTCCTGGTCATTGGGAAACGATTGTAAACGAAACATTTAAAGTTGTCCTGGAATCTTCATTTTCCGAAACATTCTGTAACATTACCGAATAAATGAAACAAACATCAAAATTGTATCATGTGCTCTCATTATATGCTCTGTTTGTAGATAGACAGCATACACATGAATATTTTGACTGAAGTGAAAAAACTCCATGATATTTCCAGTAATCAGGGGAATTCTAAGCTGGAGACTGTCCTGGGGTGTGTGTGAAAAAATTAAAATGTAAATAGGAGATTTAAAAAAATAAAAAGAGTGTTTTTTGCATTTAAAAACTGTTGTCTTCATTATAGCAAGGGGAGCGTGTCTGATACATGTGTATTACAGTCCTTCACATGCACTGTTGACTTCATTATAACAAGGGGAGGATAACAGGGAAGATGTATGATAAATGTCACAAGTTAGACATCTATTATTGTTTGTTTGGTTTGGCTCATCTTAACTCTCCTGTCATTTCAGATCCCGCCTTCCTGCAGGCCCTTGTAATCAGCTCACTTCCCTCACCTGGTCTTCCCAGCCCTTCCCCTCACCTGTTACTCATTCCCTCATCACCCCACAGTATTTATACCACCTCACTATCACTTGTCCTTTGCCAGATTGTCTTGTCGTTCCCGCCAAGCTCTCCAGTGTGTTATTCTCTAGACTAGATTTTTGTCTTGCCCGGTTTTTGACCCCTGCCTGCCTGTATTCTGATCTCGAGTTCCTGCCTGCTCCCTGTCTGGTTTTGCTTGCCGGTCTGACGGATTTCCTGGTTTTGACCCTGCCTGTCCCTGACCTGAATAAACTGAACATTCCAAAACACTGGTTGTATCTGAGTCGTGCTATTGGGTTCTGATCTGTACCTGTGATCGTGACAATAAATGTGTATTGAAACGTGCATATTATACCCCCACTGAAACACCGAAACACTGAAACACAGAAACATAGAAACACTGAAACACTGAAAAAACTCAAACACAGAAACACAGAAACACAGAAAACACTGAAAACACAAAAAACAGGCTTGTGTGCTAGTATGGTTTTTGAATAAACACATCAGTATTTTAAAAAGTTGATGGGGGGCAGATACAATTTGACTTTTTAAAATGAAACAAAGATACATGGGGGCAAAGTACAAACACTCTGTTTTCTGACTAAATTAATCCTGGCAGATTTATGTAAAGTATAAGTGTATATAAGTTTCAGATAAATCTTTAACTGCAGACACTTATACTTTACATAAACCTGCCAGGATTAATTTAGTTTTTCTGGCTAGTTTTCAACGGTCGTTTTAGTGGGGTCCTTTGTTTTAGATGATTTGCTGAGTGGAGGGTGGGACTTATTGCGTTGAATGGGGGAGTCATCTGTAGAATTGAGAGTTTTAAAAAAGTTCTTTAAGCTTTGTAGCTTTTTCATCTATAATTTCCAACCAAGCAGCAAGAGGTCAAATTTAAGAATAAGTAAGAGTTTGTCATGATTTTACGGAAAAATTCAAAAGTATAGTTTGTCAGAAAAAAAAATGGAAAAGTCATTGTGTACAATAGTATTTTGAAAATCAAAAAAAAGAAACTCACTTCATTAGAAATTAATTAATATTTTACCCAGTTATAAAGTTTTGCATACATTAAAGAAAACCCCATTCCTTACAAAGTACTTCATATTATACCCTTTGTTAAGTGTTGCATACATCAAAGTGTATCTAAAAGTATCTTGGTAGCAGAAAATAACAAAAATATGTAAGGTTATCAGAAAAAAAAATCACATTGTTTAACTGAACAAGTGTTTAAAAAAAGGCCATTCAAATAAACCAAATTCCTTACAAAGTAGTATTAGTAACACAAGAACAGAGAAAAAAGTATTGATGTCAACAAAACAGGATTGTTCCACTGAAATACTGGTAAAATAAAAAAGTACCTTTAAAGAAAATGTATTCAAAAATGTTTAAGGTTTTGTATACCTAAAAAGTGTATCTTACAGTTCTTTTGTGAGAGAATTACACACAAATCTGCAGAGTGTTAGTAAAAAGTATTAAAATCACAAACTTACCTTTTAGAGAAACAGTATTTCACACTAGAACCGCCAGAGGTCGCTGTATACCTAAAACCGCCAACGGGTAAAGTTGACCCGCTATTGATTTCCAAGGTACAATTTACCATACAGAACAGTGAGCTTTGATCGCACAGGGATGAAATGTATACCAATATAATCTGTGGACTTTCAGCTTTTCATATTATATAGTTTGTACAGATAGCATGAAGTATACAATATTGCTATAGTGCTGATTTAAATGCTTGGTGTTAGACTTGTGTTTTGTTTAGGTATATATCTCTATCTCTCTCTCTCTAACTATCTATCTGTCCATCTCTCTATCTATATATCTATCTATCTTTCTATATATATATCCAGTGGCGGCCGGCCCATAGGGGCGCCGCCCCACCTCTTCCCACATACAAAAAAAAATATTAAAAAAAATATTAAATTAAAAAAAAATATTAAAAAACATATATTTCAAAAATATATATTTTTAATTTTTAATGAACAAGGTAAATATCATACAATTGGTATCGGTAAAATGTATAATCTACAATAAAATATTGTTTAAAATTGTGTTACGATGTCTAAAGTTACTGACAAGTCACATGTTTCATGCCTGGCCTTGCCCTTGGCATTAGTTTATCGTTACGGGGCGCTGCCCCCGAGCCAAACAGCAGCAACCAGCACGTTACAAAAGTCTCAATAGTAAACTGTGCCGCCGAAACATAATTTCAGCCAATCAGCGCCGTCAAATAGTTTGGTCACGAGGGCGCTCACTCGGCGCCCACGTTGCTTACGTGCGTTGACGTGAGTTGTTTTTTAGACTCGTGAGGAACTGGGGTAGTATAGTAACGCAGTGTAGGCGGAGCCGTCACTTCATCTTCAATGAGCTCCCCAGAAAAACAACACAGCCGTTAGCTCTTAGCACTCATAGCGCACAGCTCTTCATATCTGTTCAGAAACTAGACAAAAGTTAAACAAGTACAAACCACATACTGTCTGTGTCATGGCGAATACAGTCGCTGGTTTATTTATGTCTGTATAGACCGTTGTTGTGAGTGTGGACGGTCGGAGCATTTACAACGTTAGCTTAGCCAAATCTCCATTAGAAAACACGCATTTTAAAAGGTTTTTCGCCTGCCGTCTGTCTGCAGACTTGGCGAAGCCTTAATTCATGGTTTTTACTATCCGGTATCAGTATTTTGTTACTTCGGCATCATTTTGAAACGTGTATTACAATTAAATCACGGTCAAATATCTTCATCTTGTTGTAGTTGTAGCCACCTTGACAGCGATTCTCTCTCTAGTTTAGACTGCGGTCAAGCCAGCCCTCACGTGATATTGCGGTGCGCGAATATCCTATGCATTACGATAGAGTCAAAAAAAATCCTCCCTCTGTGTTTAGATGAGAATAAAACAAAAACTGTCCAGTATCATAGATCCATCTCACTCCAGGGTGATAGCAGGACACCCCATCTAGTCACTCAGAAAAAATCAGGACATTCTGATGTACAGTTTCAAAATAACAGACCTTTGGGGACAGGGATGATAGCTCATATATGAGACTTCAAAGGTATTTTATTTTGAAACTGTACATCAGAATGTCCTGATTTTTTCTGAGTGACGACATGGGGTGTCCTGCTATCACCCTGGAGTGAGATGGATCTATGATACTGGACAGCTTTTGTTTTATTCTCATCTAAAAACAGGGATGATAGCTCATATATGAGACTTCAAAGGTCTTTTATTTTGAAACTCTACATCAGAATGTCCTGATTTTTTCTGAGTGACTAGATGGGATGTCCTGCTATCACCCTGAAGTGAAATGAGTCTTTGATACTGGACAGTTTTTGTTTTATTCTCATCTAAACACAGAGGGATGATTTTTTTTTTTTTTACTCTATCGTAATGCATAAGATATTCGCGCACCGCAATATCACGTGAGGGCTGGCTTGACTAGGTTTTCCCGAGTGGAGGCTGGCTTGACCGCAGTTAGTTTAGCATACTCAGCCCGACTCCGCCTGGTTGTTCCTGGCCCTAGAACCACGATTTTATGGGGCCATTACATCACCAGAAGTCCCAATTTAAGGGGTCATTTTTCCCCCAAAAAATATTTTTACTCACTATATCAACAGCCCCACCAAAAATATTTTCCACCAGCCGCCACTGTATATATCTATCCATATATCTATCTATCTATAGGAACAGCAGTAGACAAAAGGCGTTGCTATAGCAACACGTCATGTTTATGTTTACCCTTGAAATCAACAGCGCGAGGATCGCTGCATAATCTATGGTAGAAATATGACCCACTCTCGCTAATAAACGCTTGATGTTAGGCTTGTGTTTCGTAAAGGTAAAAATGCTTCATATCATCTGACAGCCTTCAACTCATAAAAAATAACAACATGACAATAATATAAATTAATATAATAATGTATTTGTTATATAATTGAACAGCAGGTAACACAGAACGTATACAAATAACAAAAAACATCAGAGAAGAAGAACAATAAGAACGAATACATCGATCACAACGCTTCACAAACACTCAAACACAATTGTTGCAAACACTGAGCACCTTGGCTGTGCATTTGCCACACACAGCATCCCCACACTTGACACATTTGCATAACGTTTTATTCTGCATGCAGTGCGCCTTCACCATGCAGGTCATTCTCCTGCGCTCTTCTGCACCAGCACCGCTGAAGGGCAGGTCCGCAAGTGGTGGCGCTTTTGATGCCATCCACTCAGCGCGCAGCTCGTGTGCCAGCCGGAGCATGAAGTCCCTTCTCGGTATGTTCTCCTGGCTCATGCAGCTCCTGTACAGCACCCAGGCATTGATGGCAGCGAGATCCAGCACATTATAAAAGACAGCAACGGGCCATCTACGCGTGCCACCTGAGAGAAACATAGGATTTAGTAAAAACGATTGACCAATGCAGTGTTTTCTATAGGCCTAAAATAATAATAATAATAATAATAATAATAATAATAATAATAATAATAATAATAATAATAATAATAATAATAACAATAACAATAATAGCCTACCTTTCACCGAATATTGGCGAGCCATTTGATCGAGCACGTCAACCCCCACTTTTGAGTGGTTGTAGTATTCCACAGTCTCTGGCTTTTTCTTTCTTTCTGTGGAGATGGCCATATGCTGGTGTTGCGTGCTGAGTATTGTCACGTTTCTCCTCGGCTTGCACTGGTAGACTGAGAGCACCATTTTGTCGCTCTTCAGCACCTTGGTGCTGAACAGCTCAGATCTCCCTTGCACAGAGGGTGGGAGCTCCCGCTTGTTGCGCTTGATGGTTCCCACTAGGCTGGTATTTTGGGCGAGAAGCGCTTTGGCGAGAGGGAGGGAGGTAAATAAATTGTCTGTGGTTATATTCCTTCCCTTACCAACAAAGGGCTCCACCAGCCTCAGCACCACGTTCTCTCCTAGCCGTTGTGTTGCTGGCCTGCTGGTATCTTTTCCCAGGTAAGGGAAGCCATTCAGCATGTATTTGCTGTCAACGTCAGCTGCCAGCCAAAACTTGATGCCAAATTTGTCCGGCTTGTTGAGCATGTACTGTGTGAATGGACATCTTGATTTGGTCGGGAATAGCTGTTCATCCACAGTGATGTCGGACCCTGGCCTGTAGGACGCGATTGCATTTTCGACAAAACGATCCCACACCTCCCTCACGTGTGTAAACTTGTCGGTGGTCAACCGGCACCGGCGGGTCTCCTTTTTATCAAAGCGCAGGTAGCGCATGATTTCCCGAAACCTGTTCCTCGACAGTGTTGCGTTGAACAACGCGTTGCCCCACTGCTCGGACCAGAAACTCTCCATCTCAATGTTCTTCCCATAATATGCACCTCTCACATAGAGAAGCGCAATAAAGGCCTTCAGCTCCATAATAGAGACATCCCAGGTGGCTCTGTCTCTCCGCGCTTCAGCAATTGTGCAATCACGGATTTCCTCCAACATTACATTATCACACAGACACATAAATGCTGTGAGTTTGTCAGTAATGTTGTGACGTGCGTGTGGTGTGGGGCCAGCAGACTCCGTGAGGATGTTCTGTATCTGCCGTCTCCCTGCGCCTCCGCAAGGCTCCATGACCATCCACACTGTGCCATCTTTCCCGATCTCTTGGGCTGGTGACGGCTCAGTGGCACACACTAAATAGGAGAGAGGAAAACACTACTTTAGACTAAAGTATATTTCATAAATGTTTATTTGATAATATGACATCCTCGAAAGGCAATGAAAAGATCATTTGTAAAAAGAAAAGGCATTATCTATATGCCTTGATATCTTATAGCCTACGATTTGTAGAAAATTAGGAAATAAAAAACAAGAATCATCATACCTTCTGCATGGGCTGGTACAGTAGGCCCATCTGCAAGCGGGGGATCAGGATGGGACGGCCTCACGTTCCGCGGAGGCTCAGGATCGCTGTCAGATGACCCATCAGAGGCAGAACAAACCCAGGACACATCACTCAGTCCTGATACTTCCCCACCATCAGACTCTGCTTCGCTCAGACGGTTTAGCAACGCTAGTGCCTCCTGTATGTTCATGAGTCTCTTTCTTTTGTCCATTTTGGAAATATAACCGGCTCTCTCTCTCTCTCTCTCTCTCTCTCTCTCTCTCTCTCTCTCTCTCTCTCTCTCTCTCTCTCTCTCTCTCTCTCTCTCTCTCTCTCTCTCTCTCTCTCTCAATCTATATATATCTCTATCAATATATCTATCTATCTCTCTCTCTCTATCTATCTATCTATCTATGAATCTATATATCTATCTATCTCTCTATCTCTCTATCAATATATCTATCGACCTCTCTCTCAATCTCTCTCTCTATCTACAGCAGTAGACAAAAGGCGTTGCTATAGCAACACGTCATGTTTATGTTTATGTGCGAAATCAATAGCGCGAGGAGCGCTGCATTTCTATGAGGTAAATATTACCCGCTGGCGGAAATAGGTATAAATAGCCGTTTTTTTGGCGATTTTTTCAATCTGACTTCATATTGACCATTTTTAACAACACAGGGTGTTACATAACACACTTTCAGGAAAAGTGACGGACTGGGAGACGTTAATATTTTATTGAAAAAAAGTTACATACAATAAAAAGACAGCTGCGGGTACAATTTACCCGTTGGCGGTTCTAGTGTTAAGAAAAAATCTAATCAGACAATGTACTTCATTTTTTTGTTTTAAGGTTTTGCATACCTCAAAGTGTGTCTAAAAGTATCTTGGCAAGAGAAAAAAGCCAAAATCTGCCTAGGCCATTAAAAGAAGGACATTGATCGCTTAGATTGAGGACATTGATCGCTTAGATTGTGAAATAACACTGAAATAATTATCTGAAGCATTGGAAGACATGAACCTTTGCAAATCCCCTGGTATAGATGGTATCCCTCCGGAATTATATTCCCAGTTTTGGCCTGATTTAGGGTCAATATTATTGGAAATGATTCAGGTAGCACTCAAAGAAGGACATTTCCAAAAGGATATCAATACAGCTATAATTTTTCTCATACACAAGAAGGGGAAAGACCCAAACTTATGCACAAGTTTTAGACCAATATCACTTCAAAAATCAAACTTTATGCAAAAGTATAGCTCGACGATCGGAGAAAGTCCTTCCGACATTAGTTCATTATGACCAAACAGGCTTTATGAAAAACCGATTCTCATCAGACAATATCAGGAGACTACTGCATGTTATTCATTTTGCAGCAGACATAACATCGCCTTGCGCCGTATTATCAGTTGATGCTGAAAAAGCTTTTGATAGGCTAGAATGGCCATTTTTGTGGCATACAATGCAAAGAATGGGTTTTGGGGCAAAATGTATGATTATGGTGAAGATTCTATATAATAATCCAAGTGCTATGGTTCTGACAGGCAATCAGTGGTCACCTAGATTTCCAATTCTACGTGGCACACGGCAAGGCTGCCCTGTCTCCGCGCTTCTGTTTGCAATTTCTCTAGAACCGCTTGCACAGAAAATAAGACTATCCAAAGAAGTAAAACATATAGTTGTAAAAGACACAGACCACAACATTTCGTTATATGCGGATGATCTACTACTGTACTTGGACGAGGTACCAACTACGCTTCCTAAGCTGTTAAATATTTGTACCCAATTTAGTTCAATATCTGGTTACAAGATCAATTTGAATAAATCATGTCTTTTACCCCTCAATAGTGCCATGGTTGAACTAAACTTAAATACAGAATTGCAGATCGTCCAACACTTTAAGTATTTGGGAATTGATATATGCCTCATTAGACACAATTAAAGATGACCTAAAAAAGTGGATTAATATAACAATTTCTTTAGCAGGACGAATTTCAATCATAAAGATGAATGTTCTACCAAGAGTCAATTTCTTAGCTAGTATGTTACCTTTATCTCCACCAGACGGTTTTTGGGACAAACTTCAGAATAGGATTTCAAAATATATTTGGAAAAACCAATACCCAAGAATCAGATACAAAGTTCTACAATATGACAAAAACAGTGGAGGCCTTAATGTTCCCGATCTCGAGCTCTATTATTATTCCTTCATGCTTCGAGCCTTGAAAAACTGGATTGATGAAAGCATCAATGTACCTTGGATTAAAAGTGAAAGAAGTATAGTCTATCCCCTTAAACTTGGTGATGTCTTGTTTTCTGCCATGTCACCATATGACTATATGCAAACATTTGGACCAATTATTGGGCAAGCCGTGAAAGTGTGGAAACATGTGGAGAAATTGTGCAATTGGTCTGTAGATTGGCATAGTAACATACCCATTTTTCATAACTAGTTACTACGTATTGGGAAAAAAGCAATCCAATTCCCACAATGGCAAACTTGAGGAATACATTATCTTTCTGACATAACCAACGACAACGGCTTGATGTCCTTCCAAGAATTGAAAGACACGTATAATGTGCTTGGCTCTTCTTTCTTTTTCTATTTGCAACTACGTACTGCCATGCACACATATGGAGTTCCTTGGAATCAACCTCTGCCAACACATCAATTAGTTAAGGTCATATTGAGTCCAAACAGTGTGAACGGCACTACTTCATATATATATATATAAAGAACTGCAAGATAAATTAACCGGATATATTGGCATCTCTGCAGTATGGAACGCAGATCTAAAAAATTATACGCAGACTATTGATTGATATTGATTGATTGATTGTTAAACTGCCAAAAAGGCCACATTACTAACCCGAAACTACACAATCATTACACTTCAGATACTCAACTTCCTTGACATGCTTCACGTTTTGAAATTTCACAGATATCTGTTATGGTTCTTCCACAAAACGTTCACATGTAAGAGGTTTATCTCTCATTCAGAACAATGAAGCCTTTGATCTCTGGACGCCTCGTTATCTCAAATATTAACACCTGTGTAATGGAACACGATGATGTCATCCCTCCAACTGACATGCTCAGAGCAGCAGACTTTAGATAGCACTGTGCTAACAGTCCAGCCGTGAAGATACGGGACAGTTTTGAGATTTCTTCAAATGCCGTTGCCATGGCAACACAATGCTCGCCTTGAAACACGGTTTTCTCATAACTTCAGTGAAAATACTCCAAACAGCCCAGAATTTCATAGGTTTGGTAACGATGCAGCCATCTACGCATCCAAGTATGGGGTGTCATCAAATGCCGTTGCCATGGCGACAGACCACTCGCCATGAAACACGATGTGGCTGTAAGTCCAATCGACATGGTCCAATCGTCCCCCAATCTTCACTTGTATATCACCGGTCCATGCCTCAAAAGCTTTATGCCAAATCTGAGATCTCACCATATGCTGTTTCTATGGAAACGCATCCCTCGCCATAAAACATGATGTCGCTATAACTCCTATGAAAATGTTCAAAAAGTGCTCAAACTTCACATGTGTGCTAACAGTCCAGCCGTGAAGACATCTACGGGACAGTTTTGAGATTTCTTCAAATGCCGTTACCATGGCAACACAATGCTCGCCTTGAAACACAGTTTTCTCATAACTTCAGTGAAACTGCTCCAAACACCCCAAAACTTCACAGGTTTGGTAACGATGTAGCCATCAACGCATCTAAGCGTATTATGGGGTGTCATCAAATGCCGTTGCCATGGCGACAGATCATTCGCCATCAAGTTAGTTCAGAAGTTTGCAGTTCAAATATTCTGCTGCTTTTCCAAGCCTTTTTACTTTCTTTTTTTCTCTCATCACACATTCAAGCCCCCAGTGTTCATGTATCATTTAAATCTCAATTCTTCACTTTCTTCTTACACATTACATTTCAGCATAGCAGTTTAGCATCAGCTTTTCAGCATAAAGCATTCCCACTAACAACAGTCTCACACATCCAGACTAAATTTTTCATGAAGAACCTCAGACAGAGGGTCTGAACCCGGCACAGATACTGCATCCGTTTCTTGACTGGCGCTCCCGATGGATGGCTGTAAGTTGTCAAAGGCGTCTCGCTGATTAAACCAATATTGATGCGTCTCTTGGCCATTTTTCTTTTTTGAAAGGTGACTTGATGAGTGGAAATGACTGGCTTTTTATTTAGTCTGCACGGATTTCTTTTTTTTTTACCTAACTCCGCCCTCACTATCTTCTGGCTTCGTAGCCAAAGGAAAGGGGTGTGACAGGAAGGGGTGGAGAAAGGGGGGAGAGGCAGGGGGTGTGAGGGGACGGGGTGCGAGACAGTCTCATGCACAACTTCAAAGAGACTGTCTTAATCAACAAATACATTAACATCAGAGGCTTATAACATGCCGGTGCGATATCACATCTGCCTGTTATAACACCTCAACCCTCACATCAAAGGACAGACATCAAAGGATAATTAGATTAGACAACAAAGGCGCTACTACAGGGGGGCATTTCACAGATACGTGTGATGACACCTCACCCCTCACATCAAAGGATATCACACCTACGTGTGAATTCACACCTACATGTGATCACACCTCGAACAAAGGGAGGCGGGACTTAGCTCATTAGCATAATTGGGGGCGGGCCCACCTGTCACTTTTTATGCATACTAATGTGATTGATGCCGCATGTGTACTACTACTAATTTGTCTTTTATTTTCCAGTCCCCTAGTGATCCAGGGCTTGTCCTCACTTTGTCTTTGTGTTTGTTTACAGTCATTGTCATATAAACTGGTAAAAACAGACAGAAATGTATCATTATCAGAATAAACATAATTCCAGCTTTGCTCCCCCTTAAGTCTCCATCAAAGCCCCTCTGACTTCTGGACTGTGTCAAAAACATTAAAAAGTATCACCAATCATAGTTTTCTTATTTTAAAAACTATTTAAGAACGCAAAAAATGAAGGTGGCGTCATTAAGAGGCAGCGAACAACAGTTATTTTATTGGTAATAATGTTCTCCAAAAGTCTCGCTTCTTTACATTTAACAAATCTACAGTAGAATCCCCACACACAGATATAGATCATTTATCATTCATCCTAACATATCTCAAGCATGTTATTGTTGTAAGACAGGATCTTTGTGTTCTCTTCAGTGTGATTTTATTTCTAGGTTTCTCAACAAGTCATTATTCCAAACAGGGCAATTCTTCCCCTTCCCATTAAGTTTGTTCTAATATCAACAGTTCTATGTCCAATTGAAAAACAGTTTCCCTATATTTACAGAGCCAAGTCTTTGATACATTAATTACATTAAGAATGGGGAAATTGTCTCAAAGTCTGCAATGTCTGTTAAATTGCTCGAAAAAATTATCTAGAATTGGTGTTCTGCACTACATTCACTGTTGCAGCTGATATTATTGTAGAAGGGATGTATGTCATACTCTTTGTGTTTAACTTGTGTTTCTCCATCCAAGTATTTCCCAACAAAATAGCATTATCTTGGCCATATACATAGTTCCACACACAGTTTATGCCAGTGTCTGTACTGTATGTCCATCAATATCACTGCCTATTGATGACTACTGTTCAACAGAAAAGAGCAGCTTAAGGCCATCCTCTGTACAGATCTGGATCCTTTTGCATTCTTACTATAAGCACCTTTGCAGATCAGGAGATTTATCAGCCGAGTCATCCCTTTGCTATCTCATTTCCAAGTGGCTTGAGCCTGGTTTTGCTTGACTGCCTGACAATATCAGCCTTGTTATGGATGAGGTGTGAGATTGCCCTCTGTCCTAGTTAGCTTTTTAGGCTTTTAGATATAATACCCAGTCTAACAGCTCTATCTTGCTCTCACAAAGAACAAATGTTTTGTCTTAAAAACTGTTTAAGGTATTGTTCTAGAGTTTTTTACCTGGATGGTAAGTGTCTATGTTTGGCCTTCTCCTAGTGGAGTGAGAAGGCCAAATGTAGTAAGCCTAATATTTTTCAATGAAAAGATGATTAAATGACAAAAAGGCAATGAGCTGAGGGTTTACATAAAGCTCATGCTGAAAGGCCTATAACATATTATTTTATTGGTCTTTCTTAAAGCTCAGGTAAGAAAGAACTTCTTCAATCCTGTGGTGCTTTTTGGATATGACACCACATTTGCATTACACTATGTGATATTGGACTGGGAACACTGTGTTTCTTCTACCTGAGGAGCTCTAAATGAGGGCTTTACAATTCCAGACTAACAAATCAATATCTCCATTACGATCAGAAGAGGCAATAAGAAGAACCTGCTTTTTGTCTGCAGACATTTTAAGCACTCTCACAGATAGGGTGGCCATTTCCATAACACCAAAAAAGGAGGACACTTTGGGATTATCTTTTAGTTTTTATCCTGGCTTCACTGAATCCTTCAAACTCAAAACACAATAAAACTCTAGTGTACTAACTACATAGTTGAATGTCTACTTTCGATACTTTTGCCCTTTCCTGCCTACTTCCAAGAGTTTTTAGTTTGACTTCTGCTTTGGAAAACAGTTTCAGATACCGCTCCTCACTGTGGCAACCTTCCATTTCTGAAGAGCTGAGAATAGCTTCCACCATGCCATATTCCTCATAGAGTCCATCCATGTCAATGTCTTGTCACAGCAGTTGTGAGGCCAAGCTTTAACCCTTTACTATGAAAGCTGTTCTCAGAGAAGTCATACCTTTCACTCACGTATTTCTTTCATAGAAAACAATAGAATCAGCCTCACATTTTTTAGCCAGATCAGAGGTTAGCTGCTTGAGTTAGTTGTTCACAGCAAAGCCAAAAAATGTGTCATTACCTTAAACACAGAGGTTATGCTGAATGATTTGGCCTCAAGTGCTTCAATGCAGTCTGGAAACACTTTCAGAATGTGACTGAGGAAGAGAAAATACATCTCAGATACTTCCGTGCCATCCTCTCCAAAGCATTTCCACAAAATCTTGGAGCATTCCTCCTCGCCTAGACTCTGAAAGTAACTGGTCAGGGGTCTTCAACACTTCAGGATTCTGTCAATAGACGGCAGCAGAGACAACCATCTCGTGACAACGTGCCGCAGCAGATTGCATTCATCCACTTCCACAAACTCGCAGAATTCCTTCAACTGCGTCGTTCTGCTAGCTGAGATGCTAAAATGGCTATACACCTTAAGCACAACATTTTCAATGTCAATATCCAAGCTGCTTGCTGCATATCTTGTTGCATTGTGCAGAATATGGGCTAAACAGTTTGCAGCGAGCACGTCTTTTTGAGCCAGTTTCAGTTTCCAGTGGCGAACCGTGTCTATGGTCTATCCCAGGCCTATTCAACTGGCGGCCCGCGGGCCAGATGCGGCCCAGAACCAACTCCCGAGTGGCCCAGCCTCCCGTAGCCAAATTCCTACACTAGTACAGACCATGAACGCAACACTCCGCGTTGCATAGAAACCACCAAACCACAACGCAGCACGTTTTTTGAAAGTGCATCTAGTGGTGCTAGTAACGGTGGTCCTATGATAGCAACTCTAAAACATGTCTCTCTCAACTCTGAAGCGTCAACAGAGACAAAACGGTCATTGATCTTGTGGAGCAAATCCAAGTCAAGCTGGACCTTTTCGCGACCGACTTGAGCACGGGTCGGATGCTGCATTTTCCGACGCTCCCCAAACACATCACATCTCTGGCACAAATCACGGATGTGATGACAGATTTCATTGCGAGGTTGAAAGAGAACTTTGCGGGTCGATTGGATGGACTTGCTCTGCCCACAGAGGTGATGATGGGCTTTGCCAGAGACCCCTTCACTGTTGCAATAGAGGGGGACGTATCAACCAGAGCAAAGGAAGTGGTTGGATATTTAATTACATTTTTCAACCCTAGAGGGTTTGCAAGGCGTCTCATACTATTAAATATATTGGACTTTAATTGACAACCGACAACCTTTAAAATGTTACTCGTTATTATTAAGTAAATGCCAATTTCATTGCCAGCATTTAAACAGATGAGAATGCTTCGTGGGGTCTGGGTACCGTGTTGGCGGGACGTTGCGCGGCTCACTGCTGCGAGGAGCAGACAGTGTGAGCTGGGCTCAACAAAAACCCGCCAACTCATTGTTACCAGCAGCTGTTTAGCCTGATTTTATCACGAGTTCAGAGGTTCTGGTTTAAATCTGAGCTTTTACAGTTGGTTGTTGCTTTGAATGATAGCCAGGCCGCTAGCATTAGCCATGTTGCTAAATCAATAGAGAGAAAATCTGTTATTAACATTTATTTTCAACGGGTATGAAAGGCAAGTAGTACCTAAACAAAGAACAAGGGTTTATGTAAAGAAAAAAGAGCTTCAATTAATATAAAGATGGTACAACAACAAAAAACAATGGAGCAGAGAAGGTTATTAAAAAAAAAAGGGAAAAAACAGCTAAAACAAAACGAGGAACAACCGGATGGCAGAGGAAATGCAAGCAGACAGCCACAGAGAGAACACATGGATGGAAACCTTGACAAGTTGGAACTGACAGAGAACACAGGGAAAGACCGGCCTTTATACACACAGACTGACCACATTGACAAGCAACCCAGTCTCACGGTATTTCGTGTTATAGTCACAACATTTAATCTATTGATTCGTGTTCACCAACACGGTTTTCCCCTTTTTTTTCGTGTCACACAGAACGATTTTAAAAGCAATGTATTTCTATTGGTAGTATGTTTTGTGCCTGCAGCACGTCCTTTTGTCCGTTCGGGTCTTGGAAGACCGGACTGTGGGGTTCATAAAAACATGTTCTTACTCAATATCAAGCCACGATTATTGTTTTTATTTTAAATCGTATAATGTCAGACTTTTGTTGTCGTCTGTGAGGAAAATAAATGGGGCTCAGAGCCTCAGAATAATGAAATCTGTATTTTTTTTTAAATCTTTTTTTTCTTCTAATTTGTTAATATTTTTTTAAATAACACACTGTTATTTACTCAACAATAACACACAATTATCCTTGTTTTTATTTATTTTTGTGATTCAATAATCTCGGGCTTTTTTGGCGTCTGTCAGGAACTGAATTTCAAAATAAAAATAACCGGAAACAGACGTAGGCCTATATGGGACATTTTGAGCATCATTGTGATACACAGCCACTGAACTGATTACCCAAAATCCTCAGCTATGGTTTAAGCTCGCTGATTCGGATGTTTTAGCCGCAATGCACATTGGGATATGGTGTTAATGCGTGTTATGGTGTTAAACTCCGAAAAACATTTCGGAGTTTAGGATGGCCGAAGACACTACACTACCCACAATCCCCAGCTATCGTTTGGGACTACAGTCCCCGTGATCAATCTTCAAGCTCTGGGATTGGATGTTGGAGTGGCAGTGCGCCAAGGTTAAGCCGAGCGTCAAACAGCTCTTTGAAATCGAACGAAACCATGGCAGAATATCACATGCTGGCTATTGTGTTTCGCAACATGTTCTCTATGGCACGTCTCTACTGGGAATTGTAGTTTTAAAAGACGTTTTCGTTTTTTCCCAAAATTAGAAGTTGACAGTATTAAACTGTGTACAGCCCTGGAGGTTTAGGCGATAGGAAACCAATTGGTGTGTACAAGTTTAAAACATATAATTACTAAATGGCTGAAAATCGCTTGTGTCCATAATGCGCAGCATTAATATATACCCACATGACAGCTCATTGTTACTTTGTAATTCTACTCCACTACAATTCAAAGGTTAACCTGGTATTTTTACTCCACTACATTTATTGGAGTTACTTTGCAGATTCTGATTAATGATGTGAAATATAAACAACCCTTAAATCAGGCTTTGGTTACACCTGAGTAAAATTCAGGGAAGGTGATTGTCAAGTGCCAACAATCAGGAGAGATATTTGATTTGGCGCTTGAGAAGACTAAACATTTATCTCCAGATCTCTATAAAATATATTCATTACTCGTTATTCTCTACTAATAGTTAATGAAAGACTGTCTATAATGGCTATTTTGCACATCCCTTTCAAGATTTTCTAAGGTTTATTGACATATCATATACACGACTAATTCAATAACGTGCTTTAACCATTAGGCGGTGCACACAAGGTACACACAGCCATAATAACTTTGTATTATTAGTGTATTAGACACACTTGTGTATAACATCTTAAGATGTGTAGTTTTATTCATGTTTTCACATAATTGTACAGGATATTGCTATATTATTTCACATGTTTTACTTCTAATAACTGATTTGTAAAAAATCACAGACAGAAAGGTATATCCGTAATTTAATGGTAAGCTATTGAAATTCTGAATCCATAGATGTGTCTCCCATCACCCAAAACCCCTGACTATTCTCTCCACTCAGTATTTACATTCTTTAATTCAAAGAAAATCATTAATATCTTTAAAAACTACAAGTCCTTTTCTATCAGCTGTGCACTGTTATGGTGTGAATATAACCTATCTACCAATTGGATCAAATATAAAAGTCAGCCGAATTAATGTTGATACTGCAAAGAGACGTATTGTGTGAAAAGAAATGGAAGATGTTGTTCAATTGCTTATATATTTATGATCCACGTCACATATTCAGTTTCGGTGGCAGTTCTCCTGTTTGTCCAGAAGTCTTCTCATCAGGGCTCTATATATAGAGAACCCCGGCAGATATGTAATATTTAATGCAGCCGAACCGTGTATTACAATGCCGTTATGTGATGACTTTCAAAGAGAAAAGCAAGAACACTCGGGAATAAAGTATTATTTTATTTTTTAAAATGTTTTTCGGATTTCATATCGCATAAACACCATATCCCAACTTGCATTGTGGCTAAACAATCCAATCACCGAGCTTCTAGCTGAGGTTCTTGGGTAATCAATTCAGTGGGTGTGTGGCATGGATGTATAATAAGAATGGTGTGTGGTGGTGTGTATCGCAATGATGCTCGAAATGTCCATTATAGGCCTTCGTCTGTTTCCGGTGACTTTATTTTGAAATTCAGTAGGCTACCTGAGGAACGGCTTAAAAGCCCGAGAAGATATAATTAAACAAATAAAAACAAGGATAATTGTGTGTTATTGGTGAGTAATTAACAGTGTGTTATTTACAAAAGAATAACAAATTAGAAGGAAATAAAAAAAAAAAAATACAGATCTCAGTATTCTGCGGCTCTCAGCCCCATTTCTTTTCCTCACAGATGGCAAAAAAAGTCAGACATTATAAGATTTAAAATAAAAACAATAATCGTGGCTTGATATTGAGTAAGAAGATGTTTTTATGAACCACACAGCTTCCGGTCTTCCAAGACCCGAACGGACAAAAATACATGCTGCAGGTGCGAAACATACTACTAATTAGAAATACATTGTTTTTAAAATTGTTCTGTGTGACACAAAAAAAGGGGAAAATCGTGTTGGTGAACACGAATCAATAGATTAAATGTCGTGACTATAACACCAAATGCCTTGACACTGGGTTGTGACAAGACACAGCTGAGCACAGGCACAAACAGGGAATCAGGGCGGGGGCAGACAAACACTAAAGGCGGGAAAACTGAAACACAGGAAGTGAATCCGGAGAAGTCACAAAGAGAGTGTTTGTCACTGTCACTACCCGATCCGTACCCCTGCCCGGTCTGTACTGCGTATGTGAGAGATGGTCCGCCATATTGGAGAACTCCGGACGGCAAACCAGGAAGGACCGTCGACACAGTGGCTTTTGGCAAAGCTGAAAAATAAAAGTCGAGAGGGATGAGTTATGCACGATGCAAATCAGATAGGGCAGGGCTGCAGATCGGGTAGTGACTGTCACTACCCGATCCGTCCCCCTGCCCGATCTGTACTGCGCATCTGCGAGATGGTCCGCCAAATTGGACAACTCCATACGGCAACTAATTAGGACATTAGACGTCTAGACGGCTGCCCGATTTGCATCGTGCATGCGCGAGTCATAAACGTCTCAAATATCTACGCAAAAATCTTTTGTTATTTTATTCGAAATACAATGAAGGACATTCATAGTTAATATAATTAGATATAAATGATGAATTCCATATATATTGCATACATTCACACTCAGTCAATATTTCTTCAGTATGTATGACAGTCTAACAGAAGTTAAATCCATTTCTCACTTATTCTGACAATGTACTTAACCCCAAATAAAAGAACCCAATAAAAAGAGTTGTTAAATAATAGTGAAGTCACGTTGTAATAACAATAACTCATCTCTCTCGAGTTTTCTTTTTGTGATTTGCCAAAAGCCACTGTGTCAAGTGTCCTACTTGGGTTGACGTATGGAGTTGTCCAATATGGCGGACCATCTCACACATGAGCACTGCAGATAGGGCATTATACCTCAAAACTAATAATTCGTGGTTCCACTAAATGATGGAAAATTTAAAAAAGTCCTCAACTGTATATTGTCCTCTGTGACCTGGGGGGAGGGGGTTCTGCTGAAACAAACAAAGCCGCAGCCTACTGACTATGTGTTCATATGGACTGCAGGCTTTACTCTCAGGCTGGAGCTTCTGGAAATGTTCTTTTTGACCACAAGATTCAAATTATGCATATCTGCAATATATCCAGTATGGTTATTAAATATTACAAATCTTGCCATAGGGGTTCTTCAACCCAGACAATTTTCCACAAGTATGTGTGCATATATGGTGCGATAAACTCAATACAGTGAGTGCCCTTCATCAAAGAGATCTATGTAGGAGGTTCAGACTGTACGGGTTGTTCTAGATTTACTGCACATGTGCTTCAGTGAGAAAGGGCTGTTTGGCTTCTGCAAAATACCCCGGTTTCACGCAAGAACACTTTGTGAAATACCCATGAAATGGCCGTGTCCCTCGTCCACATACACTGCATTAACACGGATGAGGTGCGATTGGATAAAATGTTGGAAAACCCAACAAAGCCATTATGTAAAAATTGTTTTGAAGCTGAACTGAGATCATTTTGGTAGTCCCTGTGGCAAAATGTGGAGGCATGGTGTGACTTAAAGAGGCTAAGGAGCATGAAATGAACTAAAGTCACATGATACCAATAAGAAGGTCAAAGCAAACAGGGGCTAACTGAATGGATGAGAAGTAGAAGCGAGGAAAAGAGTCAGTGACTTCAAAAGGATAACCCTCTTTGCTACTTGCTGCAGAAAGCCTCTGCAGAATGGTTTGATCTAGTGCGGCCTGCTTTGATCTCTGAACACACACACACACTCACGAACATGTTCTTACACACAAGCCTGACCTTAGCTTATCCCATGTCTTTGAGGATTTGTAAAAATGGAATAACAGATAACAAACTCACTTAACCTTTATGTGGTTTTTCCAATTAACGTGTTCCGTCTTTTGCCTTCTTCAGTTACAAGGTTCATTTCATTTTCATTTCAATCTTTACTTCGAACAGACAAAAAAACAAACAAATAAAAAATAACAAATGTGAAAAACAGAATACCGTATTGTTAAAATAAAGTATTTATCCATATTCATGATAATATTTATATATTCAACAAAAAAGTCTTCATATTAATAATAATAATAAAAAATCATATGTGTCTGAAAGGGAGTAGGAGGAAGCAAATGTTTATTAATTCCCACCCCTTACTTGATCAATGATTGAGGTTGACCCTGTGTCAGATAAATAACTTTAACAGTCTCCAGAGAGAAAACTGTTGTCCTGCATGCAAGAGAGAGTACATCTGTCCAGTTCAGAATGATGGGGAGCAGAGCCTTAGAGTTATGATGTTCAGATGAATTCTGTATTTCACATTTTCACTGTCAGATATGAGATAAGACTGCAATCCATCCTGGTCTGCTGAGGGAAGTTAGCTATCCTATTTAGGATGGATTCTTGCCCGTGTATCATTTAGTCAACGTTACAAAGAAGCTTTAGCCTCTATCTGAAATCTTGCAGACTGTCGCCTTAATCTTTAACACTGGAATCTTCTTCCAATTCCAATAGAGGTCTGTGGTTAATATAAGCTAATTGAAAATGGTCAAAATCAGTTTTGTAGTGTTTATATACGTAGCTGTTGTGGAGGATATCATGAAGCCTTGTTCCGTTAAAAAAAACTAGAGCGTAGTTATTATATAATTGTAACTTGAAACGGGTCACGGGAGACCCGAACACAACATAAGGGGTTAAAAACAGTGGTAGCTAACAAGTGACAAAATGAGTAATCGTCATCACACCGAACATTAACCTCATTTAGCTTAGCGGTGTTAATGTGAAGTAATGAAGTAAACACTCATGTAGTTATTTTAATAGCCTAAAGTTAGCTTTTAACTTTTGGAGATGCAGTTATGCTTAATCCATTATAAAAGTGGTGTTAATATGTGGAGATCGTCCTGCTGAAGAAAACATGTAAGTATCATAAACATGTGTGTTGCAGATCTTATTTTCTGCAATATTCCCAAACCCAATTGAAAAATCCCATTGCTTTTGCAGAAGCAATGCTTACTGCCAACGAACGAGAGGGTACACTAACGTGTGGAGAAAAGGTGAAAATGGATCCGTCCAACAAACACAGGACTTTCACCCAAGAGGCCGCTTTTTCGTGTCCTGTGTAAAACCAAAATCTGATAACTTTATACACCTTTTGGTGACATAACTTATGTGCTTTTTACATAAAACCATGATCTATTCCGCATCTTAACTGTTATTTTCTTTCCTAAACCTAACGAAGGAGTTTTTCCTGGGTAATTTAACCATCAACTAAATTATGCTACGTTGGAAGCTTATCTTGAAGACTGTATGCATATTATATAAGGACCAACTATACGATTTTATTTGGATACAGATGTTTATTTGAAAAAGACTGAGCAAAACTGTTACGTCAAATGATTATGAACCGACTGGCTACATTTACAGAAAAGTTAGTTTGCATTTAAATTGAAGGGCATAATATAGGTGCTTCATGTCTGTTGGATGTGTAAATAAGAGAAGATAACCTAATTATAATTAATTATAGTTTTTGTTGAAATTGTGAAAAAAAACATTTTGAACATTTTCTTTTTTTATATTTTGTCAGCATCAGAACCAAGCTGCTGATGTCAGACTGTGTTCAATAAGATGATTTTTAAAAGGCCCTTTTTGCATTTTGTTGGTGCTTGTCACTGGTTTGAGGCTATAAAGTTACGGTAGGGGGAAGGCAAGTCAGAGAAATAGAACTGTGTTTAAACACAGGGTTTTGGTCATGAGGTTAGGGATGGAACATTGATTGGTTGGTAAATGGAAAGCACCCCCTTCTCCACCACAGTCCGATACATCACCCAACCAAAACTTTAGAACATTTCACAGAGGCAACGCACCACACACGGCTAATTTCTCTGTGGGATGCATTTCCTCAGAAACTCAATATGTTCCACTCAATAATTCCAAGAATGCTTTTTAAGAGTTCGAGCATGACAAAGTCAGAAGGTTGTCTGTGAAGCATTTAAAGTGATGCACAATATAAGGCAAAGGAAGAAGCAACACGTCTGTGACAGTAAATAAAGATGATATTTATTCAATTTTGAAAAGAATCTCAGCTCATGCAAGGATACAGCTTTTGTAAACAAATCACTTGAACTGTTATACATGTGCACAGATTTCTTATTCTCTTGGTGTCAAACTCTGGAATGTACAATATGTGGAAGCCGTATTACAGATATCATGTGATGAGCTATCACCCAAATCCCAGGTCCCCGTTTCCCAAATTGTGATTATTTCATTGCCCAGACATATCATTTAAGAGCTGCTTCCTCAATCAGGAAGCGTTTTGCACGAGTGCCATGCTCATTAAGGTCAGATATACAGTATAAACTTGGTCAAAGCACTCTGGAGTCCAACATCATGGTCTCTGTTACACTTTGCGAGCATGCACACACACATCAGATACATGGAACAAAGCCTGAGGATGATTTAAAAGCAAAGTAACACTTCTTTAAGACATTTGTGAGACATGTATAGATATATATATATATATTTAAAAAGAAAATAAACATTACTTGTATAGAGGTTAAACAGCCCTACAAAATTCCGACTCAGGGCTGAAATGCTCCTCTAACCCATATATACTCCAGAGGGTATTCCACTTGGTACTGTACTGGTGTCCTGAAAGTTTCTCAAAACTGAGATTGGCTCAGCGGTGAACCCTTACACTGTACGTTCAGAGCTCAGGGCTACAAGTTAGAGCCGACAGAGAGTAACTGACATTATATTACTAATTAGTTCCACCCATTTCTGTAGCCCTGAACTGTGCTTACTCTGATATTAATACAGATAAGCATCCAGAAAGACAGAAGTAGTTATGTGGTGCTGAAACAAATTTGTAATCACCATTTTTAATCAGTGTACACTTTATTTTCCTGTTACTTTATTCATCTTAAAAAGGATGTGTGGGATTTGAAGGTTTTAGAGTTTAGCGACTCCTAGTGGGGGTGTCTCTCTGAGCTTTGAGCGAAATACTAACAAAGCAGTCAATGCTCCAAAGGTATGTTTTAAAACTGCATGACAAATTGTTTTGTTATTTTTTAAACTGTAAAATCCTTATCAAAAATGTTTGTTTAGACTTGTATTAACACAGATCATATTTGACATTGGCAGACAAATAGCTGGCAGATTAGTTGCAACTTTTTTTTAATTAATATTGGCTTTAAAGTCCAGTATTGTTCAGGAGTAAAGCTTACTTGCTAATGTTAACAGTGTTTACTAAATTGATTTAGCTTGTAAGCATGGTAACATTTGAAACACTGCTTCTGCCAGTCTGGCATTAAGTAACTCTTATATATTTTTAGTAAGGACACATTTGATAAATATTGGGCCGATGAAACTACTTTTCAATGGATAATGAGAACTTTGATATGTTATTGGTGTAACACAAAGAAATTAAACCGGGGGGATCACCAAGGAAGTATCCTCTGGGGGCCATGAATGTCACAGATAATGACACAGATTTCACACATTTTTCACCAGGATTGTCTCATTTTTCTACATACAACAACTTCCACCAAGAAAATGTTTTGAAGCACAATATAACCACATTAAAAAGGTACACATTAATAACTCTTTGCTCCTCAAACTGATAGGATAAGGAGTGTGAGTTAATTTCATTTTCATTCATTCATTATTGCTGCTCTCTGCTTCCAGTTAACTTTTTTGTAGTTGGAATGTGGGAAGATATGCAGACTACAGGTAGACATGTAGAACATGATTAGATAACAATACAGGTCAAAGGATTCATTTAGGAATCTTAGAGATTGGAGAAAGAAGGGGAAGAGGTAGAACGGGCCGTGGCAGGGATAAAAGGGACGATGGCTGGAATGAATAGCAGGTTGTAGAGATGATCATCACGAGGATGCCTCATTTGATAAATGTGTTGGTCAGAAACCTTGATAATGGAAGTGTGCAGTCTCCTTTCTTCTTTTACGTTTTTTGCATGCAATATCTATCTGCATAAACTGCAGAGCATAACTCTGGCTAAACTTCTGAGAACATTCCCAGCGATTTGTGTCAAAATAGAAGAGCCCGGCACAGAAGAGGCTCTCTATATACTGTAGTATTTGACTGTAGGCATGTCAGTGGACTTAAAAAATATAGATATACAATATCACGCTGCAACATTTCCAGACACCATCATGGTATTTGTAAGCTCCAATTATAAACACTTTATATATGTATTTTTTTAAACAGGCACAGTAGTGTTACCCTGGATAGGAATGCTATATAAAATAAGAGCGCTGCAGGGTGGAGTACTGCTGATGGGCGCCGTGTAGGAAACAAAACAATTAGCGAAGACGATCAAAATAACTGAAATCAATTTTAAAATCAACTATTTGTGCACCATTAAAAAAATTAGGCAGGGCAAACAAGCGACCCCTGTTGTATACAAAGTCAGTAGTACGAACCTCCACCCTGATGGAGGTCAAGGAACGCCGGAGTGACAGACAAAGAGCGGGAGAGTCCAGCGCAGTAGTTTGAAGTAAGGCCTCATTTTTTTGTATCGGCAAAAAAAGAAAAGAGAAACATATACATTTGTAACTAAATTACATCTAGCTTTCTTTATGTGTGCAAAGTGTAAATCTTACAAATATGGGGATTTTATTTTCGTAGATCACTGGAAAAAAAGGATTGTGCTCGGGGTGGTTCGTGTGATACCCCACCCTCTCTCCGTCCATTCAGCAAACACCCGTCACCGTCCTGCTGCTCTCTGGTTGGTCGACAGGACACCAGCTGACCTTAAGGCTTGCTGTTGATAGGACCGAGGGCCTCACGTCGAGTGGGTGCTCCGCTTCAGTTTATCTATCTCCATCTGCGAGGACAAAATCAAATGATGCAGTTAAATGTAGAACTGAAACAAATAGACCACCTCTGGAAGAATAATAGGACGTTTAAAAAGTGCAAAATTAGGTTGAGCCAGACATCATCCCCGCTGTGAGGCACAATGCTTCAGGTGTCCCGCTGTGAAAGGGATTTTTCAGCGGCAATGATTAGAGGGATGACAATGGAGCCACGTGGGAGAGGAGAACTTGAGCTGGGCAGCAAATGTCTTCAAAAAGGATGTCAAATACAATCCTTAATATGGAACAAGAAACTTGTTTTTGTCTCGCTTATATATATATATATATATATATATATATATATATATATATATATATATATATATATGTTACAAATGTATAGTACGCACCCCCAGTATTAAGAAACTGCTGGGTAATAATTTGCATACTGTATGTTGGGCAATTTGTACATTAGCATAAATTGTGTTAATTAGCATAATCGCCCATATGAACAATCATTTTAAATCGTCTTGGCCGACTTGGACAGTATGCGAGTGATTCCGGAGTAATTTAGTATGCTGAATTAATTTCTGACATTAAATGATCCTACATGGCAGTTTTAACCAGGAAGTGGCCGTAGTCAAACTCCCATTGATCATTTTGATGATTCATTTGGTCCATTTTTAAGTTCTAGACTAATTTTTCCTAAATTGGGATCAATAAAGTAAATCTTATCTTAAACAAATAGAGTTGATGAAGTTTGTTGTGACTCATGTTGTGAGTGTAAACTGCAGCCAGGAGACAGTGAGATTAGCTCAGCATTAAGACTGGAAACAAGGGAAACATTCACTTTTCTCTGCCCAAAGGTTAAATAAAAAATTCAGTTAAATCAAACAAGACGTCATGTTTTTATTGTGAGCTTTAGAGGCAAGGGTAGGATTATATTGGGACATTTGTGACGTAGCCAGACTAACTTCTTTCCTGTCTTTAATTTATATGCAAAGTCAAGGGTGAGAAACTCATATTCATTCATACGATCTGAAGAGGGCTGCACCTTTAAACAGCAACACCTCTGAAGAACACTCAAATGTGTTCAACACTATTGAAGAGTGGACCAACAAAGTCCCAAAATATATAATATAGAAATGAATAAAGAAATATTATTTTACTTTTGAATGGTTCGAACAATCTGATTCAGATGTTCTTGAATTTGTTTTGTTATGCTACACAGGAAAAAACAAGCTATTGAAGAAGCAGGTTGAGTCAAACATTCCAAAAGACGACTTCTCTTGGATGATTTTCAAAGTCATCCAGTGGGTCTATGTTCGATACAGCTCTACTAAGCTAACCAACTTTCGCCGCTGCTTGATAAGCAACTGGCAAAATGTCCTACTAGTTATTTAAAATAAAACATTCCAAACATTATGGACTAACGGAAAAGACTCAAAAGGCAGTTACGGGCATTCCAGACTTAATGCAAACTTGAAGCCAACAGAAGAAGAATCTTTATGAGATAAATAATCCAATGTTGCGTTCCTGTAACTCTTATTACTTCTACAACCACCACTGCTGCATCGGAAATATCTGAATGGGAAGAGGAAAGCTCGAAATCCTGAGAACAAAATATGTGATGGCAATCTCTCCTCAGCTTTTTCTATCCCTGGTTTGCTCTCTTTCTATGTGTGGAAGTAGAAGAGAACCGTAGGGGGTAAAACTAATCTGCACTTATGGCTCCGTGTGTAAGGAATGTATGCCATGGGTTCGCTCTGTGATGTGATTTTTATCGGTGCCATGCTGGGAAGGGCCGGGCCGTGTAATGTGGGTTTAAAGAAAACGTGGATTGGATGTTCCTCTACTTTCTTGTAATAATATGTTACAAAATTGGTAATAAAACATTTAAAATGGTGCCTTCAGGCGCAATACGATAAGTTCAATTGACTCATCAGATGGTCCCTTCAGGCGCAATACGATACGTTCAATTGACTCATCAGATGGTGCCTTCAGGCGCAATACGATACGTTCAATTGACTCATCAGATGGTCCCTTCAGGCGCAATACGATACGTTCAATTGACTCATCAGATGGTCCCTTCAGGCGCAATACGATAAGTTAAATTGACTCATCAGATGGTCCCTTCAGGCGCAATACGATAAGTTAAATTGACTCATCAGATGGTCCGTTCAGGCGCAATACGATACGTTCAATTGACTCATCAGATGGTCCCTTCAGGCGCAATACGATAAGTTCAATTGTCTCATCAGATGGTCCCTTCAGGCGCAATACGATACGTTCAATTGTCTCATCAGATGGTCCCTTCAGGCGCAATACGATAAGTTCAATTGACTCATCAGATGGTCCCTTCAGGCGCAATACGATAAGTTCAATTGTCTCATCAGATGGTCCCTTCAGGCGCAATACGATACGTTCAATTGACTCATCAGATGTTTAGCAGCTGTTCTGGAGCGTTCAGATATATAATCTTCATCAGCAGATAGTCTGCTAAATTGTCATGTTGGACGGAGAACTGTCAAAGTGCAACTCAACAACATGCCTACTCCTCTTAAACCACTACAATCCTAGTTTGTAAGTTTACATTTCATCTAAGAAAAGTCTTAAGTTAAGGTGAAACTAAGCATGAGGACATCAGTGTGTTTTAAGGGTTATTTTTTTAATTCTGGAAATCATCTTCAGGGCAACAGAAGAGATGTCTTACTTCTGAGAGTAAGGCATATATTGGTAGAGGAAAGCTGTGGTTCATCCCTTCACTCATCGACACACTTCCGATTGCGAATAGGCACATGCCTTTTAGACTAAGTGTTTGACAAATCTTTTCATAAAGGCTACACGTTCTGTAGTTTACTATTAAAGGGTATCCGTTATGCTCACAAGGTATCTACAAAGGTGATACCAAAGAGATGTGAGAGGAAAAGCTTTACGTATTTACAAGATTTAAGAAAAGTATTCCTCGACTTAAAGAGCACAAATTGTGAGAGGAACTCTTTTCTGGAGGGAACACAGGGATGTCAGCCTTTGCAGCCCATTTACAGGCACACAAACATATTGAACACATTACAGGAAAAGGAGAACCTAACAGAGCCTCTGTAATGCTGGGGTCTGATGTAAATGTCACAGCACATCGAGTTAAGCTTTTGACCGTCCTTACGCTGTGCTCATTAGGAGGTCTCTTCAGCCTTTACTGCTGCAATTAACTGTTGCTTAGTAAACAATAGTCACAGCTGTATAGTCATTCATTTAGTTAATTAGCAAAATATGTTATAAAACCTTTTTAAATGGTTGAAACAACAACCGAAATAGGCTGTCTTCAGGTTTTTCTTTGTTGTGTTGCATTTGTAAGTAGACATTATAGTATTCTATAACATTAACTAATTTGACCAACTGTAAGTTAACTAACTTTCAAATAAATTGTTCTTATTAAGATTTAAAAGATTCTTGTTCTCTACCGACAGCTTGGTCTGACTATTTGTCACAGTACAGCTAGCTTAGATACCGTGTCCTCTCATTACTGATCTCTCTGAAGCTTGACTGCTGCAATTAACGGCCTGTAAAAGAATCACTTATGTACAGTGGGGCAAAAAAGTATTTAGTCAGCCACCAATTGTGCAAGTTCTCCCACTTAAAAATATGAGAGGCCTGTAATTTTCATCCTAGGTATACCTCAACTATGAGAGACAAAATGAGAAAAAAAAATCTAGAAAATCACATTTTCTGATTTTTAAATAATTTATTTGCAAATGATGGTGGAAAATAAGTTTTTGGTCACCTACAAACAAACAAGATTTCTGGCTCTCACAGACCTGTAACTTCTTCTTTAAGAGCC
Organism: Notothenia rossii; assembly: GCF_949606895.1. Classification (NCBI taxonomy): domain Eukaryota; kingdom Metazoa; phylum Chordata; class Actinopteri; order Perciformes; family Nototheniidae; genus Notothenia; species Notothenia rossii. The sequence continues at coordinate 53,803,792 of NC_136906.1, read as the reverse complement.
TCCTCTGTCCTCCACTTGTTAACTGTATTAATGGAACCTGTTTGAACTCATTATCAGTATAAAAGACACCTGTCCACAACCTCAAACAGTCACACTCCAAACTCCACTATGGCCAAGACCAAAGAGCTGTCAAAGGACACCAGAAACAAAATTGCAGACCTGCACCAGGCTGGGAAGACTGAATCTGCAGTAGGTAACCAGCTTGGTGTGAAGAAATCAACTGTGGGAGCAATTATTAGAAAATGGAAGACATACAAGACCACTGATAATCTCCCTCGATCTGGGGCTCCACGCAAGATCTCACCCCGTGGGGTCAAAATGATCACAAGAACGCTGATCACAAGAACGGTGAGCAAAAATCCCAGAACCATACGGGAGGACCTAGTCAATGACCTGCAGAGAGCTGGGACCAAAGTAACAAAGGCTACCATCAGTAACACACTACGCCGCCAGGGACTCAAATCCTGCAGTGCCAGACGTGTCCCCCTGCTTAAGCCAGTACATGTCCAGGCCCGTCTGAAGTTTGCTAGAGAGCATTTAGATCAGGGGTTCTCAACCTTTTTTGGGCCAGCGCCCCCCTGTCCATTATCCAAGTCTCTTACCGCCCCCCATCAAAAAAAGTAGACTTATTTTCTTCCCTGAATATTAATGTTGACTAATATTCTGTGTTATATCATTTAAAAAGCATGTCACTGAATGCCAAATAATAGATTTGATTGAACTGGGCAGTTGGAATATCATTATCATTAGTTTACCAGAGAGCAGAAAAGCCATGTGAATGTGAATTAAAATGATATTTATGAGTGTTAAACAAACTCAGACAAGAGCAGAGAATACAAACAGACTGCTACGGAACAGCAGCAATTTCACACATGTCCAGTGCAGAACAAACAGTAGGCTACAAAACTGTACATTAGGCCTACAGAACTAACAGGTCGGAAAGGTGTTGCATTTCGCCAAATTGAGGGGGGGGGAAGGTTATTGTGAGCCCTGCGCTTGGTGGTTCTCCGCCAGTTTCTTCACTGCGGGTTGCAGAGAACTTAGTTTCAGTCGCAGTGCACCTGAGGCCGTCAAGTTCAAGCGATTGCAGTACTTGGACTGCATGTGGAGGACCTGGCTGAATCCCTGCTCCACGAGGTATGTGGTTGGGAAAGCCAGAAGAAGCAGCCTCGCTTTCTCCCAGAGAGCCGGGTAACGCTGAGAGTATTTGACCCACATGTTGCCCCAGCCAGAGGTGCGGAAAATAGCCTGGGCCTCATCGTCACTCTGAATGTCGATGAGATGCTCCTGTATTGCTGGCTCGCATTCCGCCACGTCCGCCTGAAAGGGCTGCACCACCCAGGTGGGAACATCGAGGTCCAAAAGATCTCTGAAGCGGATCTTCAAGTCGGCATTCACCATCCTCAGGTGGTCTGTGTAAATGAGAAGGCGCTCATCGGTAAGAGCCTCAAACACCTGCAATGAGTATAACCAGGAAATTGTTATTGGTGCAGAATGTTACCATCTGATTTTAAACTGGTTATTTTATTGCTAATTAGTTTACTTTAATTTCTTTATTCTCATAATACATTCAGAACATAAGTTATTTATACTAACCAGGAACACAAATATAGTGTTGCATAGAGTAGCCTACATTTATTACATGTATTATTTATTATTATCATTATTTAGTAGCCTAGGCTAGATCACCTTGGTCAACAGCGGGAAATGAGCAAACTGCCTCCTGCCTATGCTCTGCCGGTATAGATCCAGCCTGGAGGTGAGACTGTGGATGACCGCCTTGCTCTGGATCAGAGTAACTCCTTTTCCTTGGAGCTTCAGCGTGACTTCATTCATTTTGCCAAAGAAGTCTGCGAGGTACATGATGTCGCAGCGGCTGGATGACACCTGTTCCCCGAGAGCTGCATCCACCTCCTCCAGGAACTCCACGATGCTGTCAAACAGCTCACAAAAACGAGCAAGGCAGTTTCCTTTTGAGAGCCAGCGGACATCAGTGTGGAGAAGAAGACGCTCAAAGGTCTCATCATTTTCCTGACACAGCTGTCGGAACAATCTGTTATTCAGGGCGTGGGCTTTTATTTTGTTTATTGCCTTTACTGCAACATTGAGAGACTCGTGGAGAGGTGGACTTTTAGATTTGGCCACAAGGTTGTGGTGGTGCAAGACACAGTGGACTGTGAGGACATGCGGGACCTTCAGCAGAGTGGTGAAGCCACGGTACCTGCCAACCATGGGAGGGGCACCGTCAGTAGCACATGCGAGGATGTTGTTGATCGGGATTGACTTCTCCTGTAGATAAGCATCCAGTGCATTAAAAATGGTCTGGCCCTTGGTGTCTGTGACCAGATATTTGGAAAATAAAAATTCCTCAGCCATCTCCTGACTGTTGGAGGTGCTATAGCGGACATAGGCCATCAACAGAACATTGTTGTCAGAAGTGGTTGTCTCATCCAGCTGAAGGCTGAATGGAGTTTCCCGCAGGATGGCACACAGCTGCTCCTCTGTATCAGCGCCCATTTCATCAATCCTGCGTGCTACGGTGTCATTACTGAGTGGGATGGATTTCAGCACCTGTGTGGGATCACGCTCCATCACAGTAGATATGACCTCTTTGATGGCAGGGAGTACCAACTTCTCTCCGATTGTGAACGGCTGCCCACATTTGGCTATCAGCAAGGAGATGTTATATGACGCTATTAGCACGCTGTCAGTCTGGGTGGTCTTCCTAGCGAAGAGATTGCTGATGGTGCTCCTACCATGTTTCTCTTTGAGGGCCTGGAAGAACGGACGCTCCTTATCTGCCTTATCCGGGTGGATCTTGGTAAGGTGCTCCTTTAAACGTGAGGGTTTCATTCCCTCACTGGAAAATACATGTTCGCAAAGTAAACACATTGGGAGTTGTGCATTGTTAGGAGACGGTATGAAGCCATAGCTAAGATATTCAATAGAGTACTGTCCGCATTTTATCTTTTTCGCGGCCATTTTGCTGATGTGATATGATTTTTGTTGTTTTATGATGCTAATATTTAGGGGGGGGGGGGGGTAGTGTCACGATATGGCGGCAAACGCTAGAGGGCTAGCTGGTGACATGACAAGACATCATGCCGGGAGCGGACCGGAAGTCGTTGTAATCTTGAACAAACAGAGCTCTGTGTGGAGCAGCCTGGCTAGCCAGCTCTTCCATGTCGTAGCAGACATAGAAACGGGTATTATTTTCATAAACTGACCACTTAGTTCGAATCTGTTAGTGGAATTTGTCATATCAAAACATATCAAAATTTAACAAAGTGACACAGATTATTAACAGTCGCGATCCCAAAATTACAACGACTTCCGGTCCGCTCCCGGCTGCTTTTTGTAGGGTACGTTCGTAAATGCACTCAGAGCGCTCCGAGCGTCCCCGTTCCACAGTCCAGAGCGCTGCGCTCTGAGCGCTCACAGCTGGGTGCTCTGGCTGAACAGACGGGTTGTCCGAGCGGACTGACCGTTTGTGCATTTACGAACGTACCCGTAATAACACTGCTGACAGCTGACCAATCGCAAGCAGAGTTGTGGTTTCCTATAGCAACAAAAGATGCTGACAGCTGCTTTTTGTACAGGAAAAGACGCTGTGGCCAGCGTTTTTCATGACAAAAACACATTATGCGTGAACGCCCCCCAAGAACACCTCAACGCCCCCCTTTCAAAAATATTGCTTCCAGCGCCCCCCGATGTTCTCTGAACGCCCCCTGGGGGGCGGTATCGCCCCCGTTGAGAACCAGTGATTTAGATGATCCAGAAGAGGATTGGGAGAATGTCATATGGTCAGATGACACCAAAATAGAACTTTTTGGTAAAAATTCAACTAGACGTGTTTGGAGGAGAAAGAATGCTGAGTTGCATCCAAAGAACACCATACCTACTGTGAAACATGGGGGTGGAAACATCATGCTTTGGGGCTGTTGTTCTGCAAAGGGACCAGGACGACTGATCCGTGTAAAGGAAAGAATGAATGGGGCCATGTATCGTGAGATTTTGAGTGACAACCTCCTTCCATCAACAAGGGCATTGAAGATGAAACGTGGCTGGGTCTTTCAGCATGACAATGATCCCAAACACACCGCCCGGGCAACGAAGGAGTGGCTTCGTAAGAAGCATTTCAAGGTCCTGGAGTGGCCTAGCCAGTCTCCAGATCTCAACCCCATAGAAAATCTTTGGAGGGAGTTGAAGGCCGTGTTGCCCAGCGACAGCCCCAAAACATCACTGCTCTAGAGGAGATCTGCATGGAGGAATGGGCCAAAATACCAGCAACAGTGTGTGAAAACCTTGTGAAGACTTACAGAAAGCGTTTGACCTCTGTCATTGCCAACAAAGGGTATATAAGTATTGAGATGAACTTTTGTTATTGACCAAATACTTATTTTCCACCATCATTTGCAAATAAATTCTTTAAAAATCAGACAATGTGATTTTCTGGGGTTTTTTTTCTTTCTCATTCTGTCTCTCATAGTTGAGGTATACCTAGGATGAAAATTACAGACCTCTCTCATCTTTTTAAGTGGGAAAACTTGCACAATTAGTGGCTGACTAAATACTTTTTTGCCACACTGTATATATATATATATATATATATATATATATATATATATATATGGTAACTAAGGTTGCGTCAATTGTGTGCACACAAGTCAGTGTTCTGCTCTTCATCAATAGTTGGCAGTCTAATGAGGCTAATGAGTGTGGACAGCCCAGCATGTGTTGCTATGGGGATCAATGCTACCTGCAGAGCCATGCGCTTCAGCTTCTCCTCATCCAGCTCCCCTCGCAGCTCCGCTATCTCTTTCCTGGAAATAAACGTAGACATTGACAAGCGTCAGCACTTATGCAGCATATATACAATATCAAACTCATGATCTTTGCTCTGCTCTACGCGTTTCGATACAAAATATAAATAAAGCTTAAGCACTGCGAGCATAAGTTTTTCTAGCACAACCAAAGGTCAGTTAAGTATTATCATAAAGCATTGCATGCTAAATCCCTTCACTCAATGTATGGTTTATCCTCAGTGACCAACATTACATTTTCTAATTAACTTAATTTGCAAATGTTCATTCTTTGAAAAAGCCTAAATCTGTTTCTAATGAAACATAACATTATGAGATATAATTATGTGTATGGTTCTAAGTAAACAACATCATATGTTGTGGGATACGGGGGAATGTCGGTTGGAAAATTGCTGTAGGGAAGGCATTTACATGATTGACAGAATTTTAAATCATTAGTTATGCGGACTGGAGAATTGCATAATGTGTCAAAACGGATATTAGGTATTTTTTCCCCGTAAAGCTACATTATAGAAAGAAGCATATTTCCACACGCATGAGTTGTTGCGTGACACATTTGTTATTCTTATGAAGCGTATTCATGTGTTGAGTGTTATTACATTTGCTGGGCCTTGAGCAGCTCCACAGACAGCAGCAGCTCCTTCATCTGGCTCCTCAGCTCCTCCAGCTGGGAGCCCGGCTCCTCGGGCTCCAGCCGCGCCCTGCTGCCCTGAGACGTGCTGCTGGCGCTGGGCTGGGCCTCACTACTGGACACGCTGGGTTTGTGGAGCGGCGGTGACTGGGATCTGGTGTTCGTGGAAGGCTAGGAAGAAAAACAACAGTTGTGAGAAAAATCCTGAGTTAGAAAGTCGAAGCTGTCGAATAGGATTTTATTTTGTAAAATGTCTCCTTTAGCTTAGGATACACTGGAACATCCTTTCCGGAAGGGAAGGAGATTTTGCCATCCCATAGGACATTGCGGCCGCAACATTTAAAGTGACAAAGGATCTGATTTGTTAAGTAAACACTTCATAAGTGACGTTGTGTATCAAGCATTCCCCTCGCTGCACATTATCCCGCTGATAAAGCAGCTACATACGAAATAAACCAAAGCCTTGACCCACAATATTGATAGGAAAACGACCCTAATGATTAAAAAAGGATCGTTCTGCCATGGGAGACAAACATAGTCTGTTCCACGGCCAGCAGCAGGAACTGCAGCCACAGCAAAGTAACCTAAAATGATGTCAGCACTGTTGGAGGGTTTTTGTAACTGTCCAAGTCTGTTCACCTTTTCCTTTCTGTTAACTACTGCCAGAGCCCATACTGTGATCCCTTTATGTTTATGTTTTCTCTGATGCTTAGCACTCTGTACTTTAACCTCTTTCCTTTTCTTGCACTCTTTTTACTTCTTTTCTGGGTGGACAGGAGGGTGAGGTAGTAGTAGTAGGTAGTACATTTACAGAAAATGGTAGATTTCCCGCGGCAGAGAGTTTGGCACATTAGAAATCCTGTGTATCGGATTATTTTGACACCACGTCTGTCTTTTCCTTAACACTATTATTACGATTAACATTCTTTTCTTAACTTGCTCAGTGATGCTTTGTGCAGGGCATTGTGCTCCTGCATCCACAAGAGCAATGTTTCATCATAACATAAAAGGTGATAACCATTGTTGACTTGCAATGCGCCTTTTTTCCTTTTGACCAAATGTCAAGCATAATCTGCGTGCGCCTAAACAAAGACATGTTTCAACATCTCTGTAAAACAACCGCCTTAATTGTTTGCATAACTGAACCCTCCAAGAGCATTACCTTTGACATAAAACTACAATGAAAGGGATATTGATTGGTTTCAGTGCAGACATTCCTGTTTGTTTGATCTATCCTGTGCTGCACATTCTGACAATGTTTTTAAAGTTTTAATGACATCCATTGTGTGCCTGTTGTACAGAAATGCTTCTCGGAAATGTAAAAAACCTGCTCAACTGACATAAAAAAATGCTAAGCCCTGCAAAGGTTGTTTCATAAGTCAGCACTTTTCATTACAGACATCTCCCGCTGGCTTCATATGGTGAACAAATCAGGCTATGAATCGTTTTAAGTGTGACTCCCACACATGTGCCCAGAACAGCACATGATGGGTGCTGCGTCACATGCCTCAGTACACACTCTCTTGTTAATGGAAACAAGGGGAAATTATATTGGTATAGAGAAAACAAGGGGTGAATGACATGGAGCAATCAGTGGTTCAATCAGTCCCTGCAGTCAACATGTAGAAGTGTCCTTGGGAAAGATATTTAACTTAGCAGACTGTTGCTAAGGAGGATCAAGGAAATATGTGCAGTCATATCAATCCACAGAAAGATAAGTTTAACATCAGCTGTGGACGCAGATCATTCGTTTTCATACGTCAGACATTATACGTCAGACATTTGCTTGAAGCAAAGAGGTTAAAAAACAGAGCGCTGGACGTCAGAGAAATCAGCAGGAGAAGTCAGACAGGAAGTGAACACTAACTGGAACACAGTATGGGCTCTGCAGTGTTTAAAGACTGGTTGATCAAATACAGAATGTCAACAGACTTGGACAGTTACAGAAAACCTTGGTCAGTTCTGCCGTCTTTTTAAGTCACGTTGCTGTTACCGCAGTCCCAGCCAGTGGAAGTGGAATGGAATGGATTTTTTCTTAGTGGAAGCTATACGATAATTTTTAAATGATCATTATCCCTAACTTAGCCGTCTGATTATCCTAATTGAGATTGTCCTTACACTACACGATCCTTTTCTCTTATCATGCTAAGTCAAAGGGAAAGAACACATTTTGAGTCAGCTTTACGGCACCCGATTCATTTATCAGTTTTACTCTGATCTGTTATACTGAGTGGGTGGGGGGGGGGTCTCTTAAGGACCATAGTAGGAATGATAACAGTGTCAGTAAAATCAACATGTGATGTTTTCAGACATGAACACCCTATAGTTAATTAGTTACACAGTATACCTTTAGTCAAGCATTTGTGGTTGTTTCTTTACTTTTGGTTTTACCTTGACACACATCTGTATCTGTAGCATGTCAGCAGCAGGTGGATCCCATGGTGAGTGAGGGCTCGAGGAGGAGGACAGACAGAGGACATGTCCTGTCTTTTCACAGTAAGTCTGAGCTGCTCTGTCTGTCTCTACGTGTGTGTGTGTGTGTGTGTATATTTTTTTTTAACAATAGGATGGTCTGATGATCTGTTCCCCCAGCTGAACAGCCAGTTCTCATCTGTCTCGACTTACCATGACCAATCCACACTAGATAACATCTAGAACAATTATTGTAAAGCAGAAGGGAAGAACAGCAGGTGGTGGTGCTCCGGCAGTAAGGAAATTGGAGGTGGTCAATATGTCCAGGAAGATATTAATGGAAGGAATCTTGTTCAAATATGATCTGTTTGCTTATAAATGGCTCATAGGAAGGATGTATAAAGAATGACAACAGCAAAAAAACGTGAGTTTTCAGTCCTACATGAATTTATATAATATGAAATGTGGCTGCAAATTTGTGTTTTAATTCTGTTCTGAGGGAAAATATTCTCTGACCATTGAATAATTAAACCATCCATCACTGTGAATTTCTTTCATCACAGTGATGGCATCTCGTTGCTTAAGAGGGGCTTGAGCCGAGTCATTTATTCAGTCTTTTTTTAATACGCTTCACATTGCTCATTAGGGTAAATATTTGTACTAAATATACAACTGGAAAGGTTTAGATTTTCTTGACTTCCCTAGATTTTTCTGGTCAGTGTCCGGTAACTGATGCTAACCTTTGTAAATGTCGTAAATACACTAGCCCTGTAAGTTGAACAAACAAAAACAAAAATCAAATGTATATGTTTTGGTAACAATTATTTCTGAGTCTACTGTTTTTAACTAACTTTTACTTAAATCCAGGATTATAATTGACAATATTCTCGATAAAAAAACAAATTCTTACGTCTTTGACAGGTGGGAAAATGGAAAGAATATTTTAAGGCCCAAGCTCAAAATAAGCGGTCTAAACCAAACATATTCAGTTAACTATCATACACATGCAAAGCACCTACATGTTTTTGGTCCTCACCACACAATTCATTAACCTATTATTTCTTAAACTTGAAATCGCTTGTCCACAGATGGGGTATTCAATGTGTGACACTGTCGGCTTCCCCTCAGACAAAGCTTGTACAAATCGGAATCATCTTCTAACTAAATCTAACACATGTATGCTATTCTATGCCATATTAATCTGATAACTAATGTAATATTTTTATTTTTACATCCAGTCGCTGTTTGAGCCCCCCTGGGGAAGAGAGCCTTAGATTTGATTAAACCTCTGGTCTACAATACTTCATGTAACTGTGCACAATATTATCCTAACACCAAGAAGTTGTTCTGCTGGGAAATCAAACCCACTCATTTCATCTCTATAAAGTGGCTTGGCAACTTGACTTTTTAGCTTGCTAAATGTTTTCATCTTTAGAATGACTTTACTGCTGTTATGAAGTAGAGCAATTAGAATCAACATACAAGCTGCAACATATCTTGTGATATAACCATTCTACCTCAGTATCTGCAGATATTATGTTTCAACAAAGAATTCAATGGTAGTCACCTATATATTGCGTTAGGAATGGTTACTTTCGAATTGTGCATGGTAACAAGAGAGCACACACTGTACACCGTTCATCTGGGTTTAGATACGTGCATCCCAAACGGAAAGCCTTTGCGTCACAAGGTTAATGGTGCGGCCCAAAATGTAATTCTGTTTGACCAGAGCATGCAGGTCAGACAGGGATTTAACATCACTGCTGCTGTAGTGTAGGGATATGAGCACAGGAGGCACACAGTAAATGTGGCCATTTTGTACTTGCACAAGATTGGACTATAGAAACAAGTTGATATAGCTTCAATAGACCTACATATATTGCCAGGAACAGATAAACACTAGACAATCTCTAATTTGAATCATTAGAGCTGAATCCAGAATCCATTGGACAGTATTGCCCTGACTTTGATCGAAAAAATCTGTAGAAGTCCGACAAATTTAAATCCCTCTGTCATGTTGTTTGGTCAAAAGTAATTTCCTCTAAGCACAATTTTTATTGTATTAAGAATTGGGCTGAATAAACTATTCAGAACCCGTCCCTCTTACGGATTGAGGATTTTCTGCAGATCTTGATTAAAACAGCACTTGATTGAGCCGGCACCAGACGCATTCATTTAAATGTTAAGAACCAGACAGGCTTTTATGTATTCTGTTTTATTTTATACGAGAATATGAAAGCCTTAAACTTAGGAAATTGTTCATTTTAAGAAGTAGTTTGTGTAATATTTATATCTTTGCTGTATGCACTTATTTATTTACATCTTTGCTGTATGCACTTGTCTATTGACAGAAACCGAACTGAAATTATTTTCAAAAATCTACCTGCCTTGATGATGTCATTCTTAAATATCCTTCCTACACATTATTTTCAAATAAAAAAATAGTGTCAGATACAATTTGAAAGGAATTGTTCCAGTTCCAGACATTGAAATCTTTTGGATATGTTGACTGGCACAAATGTTCAGATGCTGATCCAGAGTTATTTTTCTTCTCCAATCATTTCACTGAACCACGACCAACTTTGACAGATGGGAGTGGAGGCGGGGTGTAAACTCAGGTGGGCATGCTCTATGGATCCAGGTACTTTTGTTATAGTCAGGTCGTTTTAGTTTCATGCGCCACTGAGAAACCTTCATAAGAATGATCAGGGCCCACCCTCCAACGCTGTATCCAGTTCTCTTTATACATCCATTAACATCTACTAAAAGTGTTTATTTTTGCCAGTGACAGCTAGATTGATAGTAAAAGTGTCTGAAAAAGTATTTAAAAGACCTTCAGAGAGATATAACATTTGTCTTCAAGATTTTCTTTCCCCTATCTGTTAGTTATTGAGTCAAACCAAGCAGAAGACATACGGTCCTTTACATAATAATGTCAGACACATAAGCATGATAACAGCCTGAGCCCCTCGGCGGCACAAACTAACACTTTTAGTGGGATTACTTTGGGGTGCACAATTCCCAAATTACATTGAAACCCTTGTCTGTGGCCGCTTTCTGCACCACTCATTACTTGAACGATTTAAAAATTGTTGTTTGGTTTATCATGATGTTGAAAATAAGTGGTCAGTGTTTGATTCTGGACGGGATAAGATTTTCTCTTCTGGAGGGTAAGTGCTCCAACCAACAGGGACAATACTGAGAAACATCTGCACCCATATCATGCCTTTTGGAGTGTTTGTCATCTGTCATTTCATTGGTGAATAACAGTGTTATAAGTTACCTTTCTGGTGTCTGTTAGCTTTGGTTTGGCAGCATCTTCTTCATCAACCTTGAATAACTTCTCCACGCTCAATTCCTTGGTGGGCTGCAAAGGAAAAATATTTACATGATTAAAGATTTCATATTTTTTCTTTTTGTTTACAGCTTGGTGACAGGGTAACCTGACTCATAAAAGTGATAATGTTCTGCCAACGTTAGGGGAAATGCCTATTCCCAGTGACAGTCGTTTGAAGGAGTGCAGCTGAGTGATGCCTGCTCTGAGGAGAGGAGGGCAGGCGATGGGACTCCTGTGCAGTGGCGTAGCTGTGGGTGGGCCTGGGCCCACCCACATGCACGTCTGGCCCACCCACAGCCAATCAGCGCGTTATAGCGCAGAGCCAGGAAGCCCAGAAGGAAGTGCCACAAACTACAGTTCATCTAGTGGCCAACAGGGGATGGATGCAGAAAGGAGCAATTTCCATAGACCCCCTTGTTAAAATGCCCAACTTTGCAGCAGAAATAAACATGTTTCTAGCCTGGGTCCAATACAATTTATTCTGGATATAGTTAGATTCATGACAATGGAATAGGGAGTGCATTTTTTTACCGTGAGTAAATTAGTAAGTAAAGCAAGTTTTGCTGTGAGTGAATGAAAGTCTTATTACTTCTTGAGGTCTGCAGTGAAGCGTGTACACATTTGCTGAATATGAAAAGACTCTCAGTGTGCGCCTACTGCGACTGTCAAGGATAAACCACCTGTGGCCGCCGAGCCAGTCAAGTGTAGGGATGGGTACCGACACCCGGTATTAAACGGGCCCCGGGACTGAATTATTAAAGACCGTGGTACCATTAAAGAGCAACTTCCAGGTTAGACACCCGTGAATAAATGTGTAGGAAAATGATGAATACACTAGATTTTCAAAAAAATATACAGAAATATACACTATAGTGACATCTGGCGTTCTTTTTGTAAGAAATGTTCACTTTCGCATAAAAAAGCCTCGGCACGTGACCTCCTGCGTGTGACGTAACACGGGGGACACAAGGGGGAGAGCGGCCGGTGTAACGTATTAATAAACATGGATCCCAATGCTAGTTTCGACACAGAAGAAGTTGAACATGAATATTCAAATGCATATGACGGACCACAACCTTATAATTATGAGCCTGCTAGGAGTCCAAGAGACCAGGAGCAGTCAAGGATTAGAAGAAATAACCGCCATCGGAGAGAAATTGAGCTGTGGTGTGAGGAGCACCAGTGGAGAACTAGGCAGCTATCTTGGTGAGTGACCGGCGTTAGCTACAGAATGTTAGCTAACGTCACATCACAACATTGTGAAGTTAGCTATCATATATCAGGCTATAACTAACGTAGCATTGATAATATAGTAACGTTACTGGCAGGACTGTTGATACTGATCCATAACAGAAACTAAAGCGCAACTTTCAGCCGTATCTCGTGTTACCTAATGCAGCTCCACACTATGGTGCTGTGTACCGGAGGAGAGACGCGAGATACGGCTGATACTTGATGATTGTGGAGCCTCCGTTGATATGCCGTTGTAAATGGCTTGATGGAAAGCAGGTGTGTAGTCGGGGAGGGTGCACAGCTGATTGCAGCAGGTGAGTGGAGGTTGAGCCGGGAGCCAGGAGTGACAGCCACCACGCACACACAAACAATACAGACAGGGGGAAACAAACAAACAAACAAAGGAGATGGCTGGAGCAGTACCGCCACCACAGCGTTACCTAATGCAACTCCACACTACGTCTTACGGTGCCGTGTACCGGAGAGGAGAGAGCAGCGAAGGGGGGGAGAGAGAAGTAATACGGTTTCCTGATAAAGCTGTGGAGAGTATGTGCTGCAGGGAGGTGGATGCAGAACGCACCCAGGAACGAACGCTAGCTCCGGTCCTTTTTACTGTGGACTCGATGTCCTGACAGGCTGGTATTTGTGCAACCTGCACAAACACAATACTGCACCATGATTACAAATGGTGAAATACAATGTAAAACTACCGAAAAATACCAGTTCACTAAAACACAACCGCTCAACTCAACGCAACTACTAACTATACCCGAGGTCAGAGAGCGAAGATGTTTCCCCTTTGTGATGTAATATGACGCGTTTGACGTATGACCTTAAAAAAAAGCCGTTTTTAAGAGCAGAGCTCAAAATCGCTCCTTTCCCTCTGAATTCCTGCCCTTATGTCTCGTAAAACATATCAAATCCTACATTCACTTTTTTCATTGTAATTTTCAAGCAAGTTTAAGCATAAATGTAGAAAAAAAAACAACCTGCAAGATGCTCTTTAAGCTCCAACGTTATCGGTCGGTACTGGAGGAGACATGTACAAAATATATCTCATATATTATTGCTACACAAACATTATATTGTAGTTTTAGTGTCGCCAACTCCGTTTCTAATATGCAATAAGACAGCAAAATGCGTCTATGATTATTTTTAGTATTTTCGATCTTTCCAATCCAAACGAGAGATCTCTCTCCCCTGCCTGAGGGGGCGGGGCAGTTTACAAACATGCTCTGCTACATGCAGCAACACACACACACATGGAGGAGATGGCGGAGAGAAAGCGCTCCGAGGTATGGTTAAACTTTACCTGTTCGATATGGACAATGCGCGTTGCCAAAAGTGCAATAAGAGTTTAGCATGTAAGGGCAACGAGCAAATTGTCTAAACATTTAGCAAAAGTGCACCACATTCATTAACATTTCAGCTATTCTGTTTACAGTTCTGTCATCACATTATTTAATACGATTTGTTAAAACATTGTTGTTTCTTTTGATGTGAAATATTATGTATTTAATTAAAATAAAAAGCAATGTTAGTTTTGTTCACAATTTGTTAGTTATTGTACCTTATTTTTTTCTCCAAAAAAAAAACGATAAAAATACCGTTAAAGCACCAAATCGATAAGCGGTATAGATAAAAGTAGTAATAGGCCTGCCGTTAAAACCTTAACGATACCCATCCCTAGTCATGTGGATGTCAGTTATACACACATTCTGAGGCCGCCGTGCCTATGTTTTTGTTTTCACTGCTAGTTTATGCTTATGTTCAATTAGTGCATTCAAAAAATCGTTAATGAAGTTTCAGCTCAGACCCCACGCTTAATAAGTCTCACCCTGGCCCACCTACATTTCTCCAGGCTCACCCACACAATAATTCCTGGCTACGTCACTGCTCCTGTGTGACAGTGTTAATTTCGTCAACGAAAACTATGACGAAAAATATTCGTCAACAAACTTTTTTACATGACTAAAGGCCCTGACACACCAGGCCGAAATCGGCCATTTTCGTTAGTCGGACGACGAAGCCTGCCCTGCCGCCCAAACTCAATTTGATGTGTCCCGCACCGTCGGGCCGTGGAATGCCTTATGTGGCCTTTGCGTCGGCCACAGGCAGTCGAACAAAGAAATCACTTTGATTGGCTGTTCAGCTAGCGAATCAGTGCATGAGAAGCGAAACGGTTGCTTGAGAATGTCTTCCACAAGCAACACTCCAATGGCTGATAGCTCCAGTACCGCACGAAACATGTTTTCGATGGACGAGAGTGAAAATGGAACGCACACGATATTTGTTGTTTGTTTAGATCACGCAGTCTGTTCTTCTTCTCTGTCTTCCGGTTGTTGCCTCTTTTGAATGACGAATACACACTACTGCCGCCTGCTGGTAAGGAGAGTTATTGCCACTCACGCATGCGCAGTTCGTACGTCCTCGGCTGAAGCGTCGGCGAGTTCTCTGGTGACTGCTTGGTGTGTCAGGGCCTTAAGACGAGGTGATGACGAGCTAAAAATAGATTCTTGATAACGAAAACTATGACGAAATGTATATTTAGTTTTCGTTGATGAGACGAGACGGGACTAAGGTGTTAATGGTGGACTATCGGATATTCAAAATGCAGCATATTTCCCCCTAACTGTCCGTCTTGTCTGTCAAAATGCATCTTACGTTTCTAACTTGCAATATAATTATTTCCGCTCTCTTCACTCAAGAAGAGCGATCTCCCTGTGTCTCTCTGTATGCGGGGGGCGGGGCCTAACAGACACGCTGCAGCGGCACACAGAGATCTGCCGGGGACGGAGCGTTCAGAGAGTATACACTCTACAAGCCTCGATGTGGACAAAGCGTTGACACGAGTAGAGTAGTCTGTCCAAACAGCCGGCCAAAAGGCGTCATATTCAGTCGGAGAAATGCACAATTTTCGACTTCCTTAACTCGTAGCTCTGTTGCCCCAATTACGAGTAACGTTATCACATCAGGTGCGCTGAGGTGGGAGAAGTACTCAGATCTTAAGTAAAAAAATACAATAGTGTAGGAATACTCTGTTACAGTAAAAGTACTGCATTCAAAATGTCCCTCAAGTAAAAGTAGAAAAGTATGCTCAACAAAATATAGTTAAAGTAGCGACGGTAAAAGTAGTCATCGTGCAGATTGGTCTATCTATTTCATAATAATATATAAGATATGTTTTATAATGATTGATCATTAAAGTGTTCTTAAAGCTGGTCAAGGTGCAGATAGTTTGAATGACTTTGTATACTGCAGGGTAGCTTGTGAATTTACTCCAGGTGGAACTAAAGTCTGATTTAACACTTGATTATATTTCACATCATTAATCCAAATATGTAAAGTAACTAAAGGTATTAAATACATGTAGTGGAGTAAAAGTACATAATTTACCTCTGAACTGTAGTGGAGTAGAAGTACTAAGTAGCAAAACATTTAAATACTCCAGTAAAGTAGAAGTACCTCAACATTTGACTCAAGTACAGTACAATATAATAACATAATTATATATATTTTATTTTTTTCACATTTCAATAAAGCAATTAATTTGGTTAACAATTTTTTTAGTTTTTCCCTTTAAAAAATAACAAAAAGTGCGTACAAGAATACCGTTAAAGTACCGGATCGATAAGCAGTATCGATAAGACTAGTAGTACCGTAAAAAACCTTAACGATACCCATCCCTAGATATTACACAAGTAAAATGTTAAGAGAGTGAAATGTTGCTTTACGAATTTCAACACTTGATTTGATGCTGTCACCTTGATTCCAATGTCAGAATCCTGTATTTGCCTAACTGAATTGGTTTAAAGAGAGAAAACATTTTGACTAAAAGTTGACTAAAATGTAATTTTTCATCGACTAAAAGTAGACTAAAACGTTTTGAGTTTTCGTCGACTAAAACTAGACTAAAACTATGAAGGATAGAAATGACTAAAATGTGACTAAAACTAATAACCATTTTGGACTAAGACTAAATCAAAAATAGCTGCCAAAATGAACACTGCTGTGTGAGGACGTGGAATGAGTGTGAGTGTGAGGTGAAGGGATGTGACAGGTTACAGACAGCTGAGGGACCTCAATGTAAAAGGAAATCCATGGGGAGGAAGAACAATTTCAGAAGAGACAAAAAAAGGGATCAGATATAAAAAAGTAACAATATGAAGCCTAAACCTTTTTAAAAATGGTCGCTACAATCTGAAAAAAAGGATTATAGGCATAAGCGTAAAATATGAAATAATTTCAAGTTCTCCATACAATATACAAAAACACAAAACTCAAATCAAAAGAAAACACTAGCAGAAAAACAAGACAATATAACCAATGAGAACAGAGGATGTGTGATGTGATCAGGGTGGATATGCCAGTGTGAAGGGATATGTTTTGAGACGTGATTTGAAAATGGAGAGAGTCGATATTCTGGAGGTCAGGAGTTCCAGAAGGGGGGTGCAGAGTGGCTGAAGACTCTGGGCCCCATGGTGGTTAAGCGGAAGGGTGGTGCAGTGATGTGGATGGAAGCAGAAGACCTAAGAGCGCGGGTGGGTGTGTTGATGTGCAGGAGGTTGGAGAGGTACAGAGGACTGAGGTGGTGGATAGACTTTAAGGTGAGGAGTAGAATCTTAAAATGGATACGGTATTCGACAGGCAGGCAGTGAAGCTGCTGAAGAACAGGAGGGATGTGGTTAATGGAGGGGGTTCTGGTGATGATGCTGGCAGCAGAGTTCTGGACCAGAAGGAATTATTTATTGTATCATAATGTGAAGTGCAGCCTAATCAAAGCCTACTTTGAATGAGTATGCAAAACGATGAAGATTATTATTTGAAAATATGCAGCACTACGATTAAAGGTAAAGACAACACTAACGACATGCCAATATTTAAAATATAAGACGATATGTAGTCCCAATTTAATATTGCCATATTGCCTAACCATAACATGAATACATTGTGTTGAAATGTTTCACCTGACTATCAGTCTTTAACAGCAATATGACATGACATTGTGTATATGACACTGAAAATGCATCTGCACGACCACAACAGTTCTCCACATTTTGCTTATCATCACTGTATTTATCTGTGTGTTTTCTCACCGAGTTTCCTCCACCAAACTGTGCGGGCAGCCGTCTGCCAGGCATCTTTGGTCTGTTAGCGGTGGGGTGAGAGAGCTTCTCCGAGTTAGACGACAGCTCATCAAAACTCATCAGATCTGTGAGAAGAGGCAGACCACACGGAGACATGAAGAAGGAAACAGAGTGGAGCATTTCATCACTTATACATGCCTTTCTTTCATTACCCTGAAAATATTTTCTTTTTTTTTTACCAGGCAAAGTGCAAACAACTGGAACAAAATAATTAAATAAACAGAATGTTTGTAAACGAGAGAAATTGAGGAAAACAGAGTACATAAAGATATGTTATCACTAATATACTTGTAGGAACAGCAATGCCTCATATAGAAAAAATAATAATTGAGAAATGAAAGTTCTCTTTAAATGATGAGGGATTCCGTTTGATGTGTATTATCTATTTGTTTGCCCTATTTATTCAGTGTTTCCCCTACCATTGTCTTGGAGGGGCGCTGCGCCCTGCCAACGGAGCCCCGCGCCCCCCCTGAAATTCAAGGTTTGTAAAAAAAAAGAAAATGATATATTTTCTTTTTATTCATTTAAATTAAAAAAAAAAAAAAAAATATATATATATATATATATATATATATATATGTATAGCACCAAAATGCAAATAATCTATAACTACTGTCACTTTTCACATTGAACATTTGCTCTTTTATTAAATAAACTAAACGCTTTCATTTTAAGTTGTGAGTTTAGTGTTTTTGACCCTAAGAAAGACTGATGCATTAATCAATAACAATAATCCACAGCTCCTCTCTCTGCTCCAGAGGATTTAAAAAGTATATTGAAAACAGTCCTAGTGCATACAACAAAGTTAAACAGAGGGAAGAATCAATCACTCCCAAATGTATTATACAACACTGAAACCTTTTAGCAACTGTTGAGTAACAGCACTTTGCAGTACACAGTGGTAAAGTGCTGCTGAGAGAAAGCATTGCATGTGATTGCAGGATAGATTGAGTTTTCATGTTTCACAAAGGGTGTCAGACTGTCCTCTGGTGAGCGCTGTGGGCTTTTAGCAGCGCTTTGTCACCTAAGAAAGAACTCTCAGATGAAAAACATTAAGAAAACTCCATTAAATCCGTCGAAGATTCTCTGTACCTTCTTCTTCCTCGGTTGTCAATAAACACTTCTCTCCCCCCACCCTCTCTCAAAACGGCAGCCTCTAAACTGTTTATCTTTTCAATTATGTCTGCTGCTGCTCCTCTTCACAATCCCCTCATACCTCTTTCACTCCGAGCTCTGCTTCAATTATTGTACGTTATGCCAATTAAAGCTCTGCTTGTCTTTTACCATTTTATCAGAAACACCTTTTCATATTGATGTGCAGATCCGGGTGGTGTGTTGTTACCAATGCTGTTTCACTAATAACGTTCTGTCTCCATCAGTGTAAAACTCTGAATAAGACAATTAACAATTATTCAGTTGCTTTCTACAACATGAGTAGTAGATAGATGCATCATGAAAACAGATGGCTCCACATTGTACATACAGCACACACTGTAAAAGTCTGCATTTATCCCATTCTAGTACTAGGGCAGTGGTTCTCAAACTTTTTCTGTCAGGCGAAAAAAAAAAGTCGGGCCCCCCCAACACAAATAGTCACGTAAATAGGCCAAGTGAACATTTATTAAAATACATCAATATTAACGTGAGCATTCCTTTCAACAAAATAAAAAAATCACTTTGCTAGAACAGAGATAATAAAACAATGCTCCAAGTCTGTGTGCTCAAAAAAATAAATACATAATACAATGGTGCAATCCCTTTGCTAGAACAATAAGTTATAATACTTTGCCACTTCGCAATCTGTGCAAAAAAAGGAAAGAAAAGAAAATGCTGATATTTAGCAAAGTGTGTCTTCTTATCACAGCATTAGTGGCTGCAATGAGCCTGTTTGCACTGCACATTTCTTCAGAACGGGGCTGCAGGCTCAGTGGCAGCGCCAGAGATTTATTTTGGGGGTGCTGTGGGGTAGTTTGACGTTTCATAGAGGGTGCTCAAACATTTAGGGTTTCCCATTAATGTACCGGTCGCTACAGTGGAATTTTCTACTGCAACATTCCCCATGCATATACACAACGTACCCGCAACTGTTACAATGAAGGCTCGATAATCAGCTCACGGCATATACAGTATAACTACATTTGCACGTAACGGTCACTGAAATGTCTCCAAGTAACCAAACTGCATGTTTTTAGTCCTTAAAGTTCACTTATCATGGTATTTTTAGGCAATAGCATAGGTCTCAGATATATACAAATATATTTAAAAAACATGTCTATTAAAGATGGGGTAGGTAATTTTGGAGAAACCAGCTCCAGTGCGCTAGAATTTGAAAATGCACACCCGGAAAGAATCTGCATCTTCCTTCAGACTTCCTTACAGAGCCCCTCCTCCAACACACACGAACGTGCACATGACCAACAGTGTTGGGTGTAACGCGTTACAAAAGTAACAGTAATATATTACTTTTTGCTGTAATAAATTAATGTAACGCATTACTTATGAAATGTGGGTAATATATTACCCGTTACAATGCTCAGTAACGCAGCTACAACACATTTAAACCCGAAATTAAATGGTGTTTTGTTTTTTAAGAATGTACTAACATCGCAAGACATTCCGACACCAGACAAATTGTGCGGGTAGATTTGTAAACCTGGTGTTTACCCTTCAGGCTTCACGTTGGGATCTTCGAGGGTGCATAGGAATGCATTGCACCCCCAGTGGAATGTTATGCAACCTCTATTAAAAAAAGAGAACGGTCCCAAAATTACAAAGAAAAAATTGTGTCAGGTGCGCGTGACCTGCTCCGCTGCGCGTGCATCATTTCCAAAGTGCTTCCACAGCAGTGATACACATCTGTGGATAATCATTTATGGGGTGTAAGTGCTATTTTTATAGCTGGTGTGTGGACCTCACATAGGGGGGTCCGGGGGATTGCTCCCCCTGGAAGATTTGTTTTTTAAATATTGAAGTCAAGACCAAAACATTTGAGACCCACTGAGGTAACTTAGACTAAAGTTAAAGGGGACCTATCATGCAAAATGCACCTTTGTACGTCTTTTATACATGAACATGTGTCCCCGGTGTTCCAGGGAACTCACCAAGTGTCAGAAAACACAACCCTCTCTATTTTCCTCCTTAGCCAAATCTCTAAAAAAGGGGCTGCAACGGATCTGAAAAAAACGGATCCAGATTTCAACACTTGTCTACGTCACAAAGAGGTGTTCCGCTTATTGGTCAACTCTCCACCTATCAAGGGAATTAGCCACGGCCACGTGCATTGCCAAACCTCTCATTCGCATATAATGTAGGACGGATCTCCGTCCATTTGGCTATTCAAATGTTAACGAAATGGACAGACTTCCGTGCACATCAGCGGCTGTCGGATTAAAACAGTTTAATGCACTTTTAACACTCACGTACCCAGGATTCCTGCTCCTTTCCTGGGTTACAAAGTGAGGTGACGCAGCCTGTCCTCTGGGTGCGCTCTGTGGGGGGGGGGGGGGGTATCGCAGCCTGCTTCTCTCTGCCTGCCGCTGCGCTCTGCCTCTATCCACACAACTTTTGACCGCCTTTCAGAGACTTATTGCTGGGTCAAACTCTAAGTTACAAACTATACACATTGCATTCTTGCTAATTAGCCAAAATATGAACGGAATAAGTAGCAAGCATCGTAACAAACAGAGTAAAAATAAATAGGGACAACAGCTTGTCAACCATACTTGCCAACCTTTAGACCTCAGAAATTGGTAGCATTTCAAAATGCAAAATGGGGGGGGGGGGGGGGGTGCTAGTGGATTGCCGGAGCTGTTAGATTAACATTAACATGCTTATTGTAGTTGTAAGTGCACTGCCTTGCGGCCTGTAGTACCGTCCTTGATGGAGCATATGTGTGGGCTGGACCTGTATTTTAAAGGAAAGGAGTGAGCAGAGAGTAGAGTAGTTGTCGATTCTTGTTCTGTTTTCTGTGAATATCTGCCTCACCCTCTCAGACTTTGAGTTGCGCGCGCTACTAAAGAGCAGTGTTGGGCAAGTTACAAAATGTAATATATTACATATTACTTATTACTCTCTTTTGAAAGTAATAAGTTACATTACAATATTACTGTCTCTGAAATGTAATGAGTTACACTACTTTGGTTACTTTTTAGTTACTTTCACCAAAATAACCGCAAAAGAATAGCTAGGTATTTTAAATGCTAAAATGTAGTTTAGTGCAGCTCATTATGCATCCAGTGAAGGGCGATGTGGTATAGCATAACAACTGTGTAGGCCCTTAAGGCTACTAACAACTTGTATTACAGGGCTTAGTTGAATACTCGATTCTGATTGTAAATTCTTAACATGTGACACGTTGTTAATACAGCAGTACAGACCGCTGTCAAGGACTATAATGAAGGTTAACATATTGTAAATCAAGGCAAATATTATTTAAACCATGCTCATGGTTTGAAATGGCAAACATTGGAAGGCAAAAGTATTATTAAAACCATGTATCCTACTACATCATCACCTTGGTCCCATCATATACGCTGGGAAGAGAATATTTACTGTGCTTGAAAACTGGTATCACATCATCATGTGAGGTTGACTTTGTGACCTGGAGAACATTTCAGCTGCAACATCAGCTCGTTGATAATAAGCTTGGGATATGAGATATTTTTGTAGCCATTCGTGGTGAAGGCATATGTGCTATTGTATGCATTATTTTTGACCCAACATTTATACAGGCATGTCAGAATATGGTACTATTTTCACATGAATATTCTAGCCATTGTCTATTTGTATAGCACAAGCTGCAAAATGACTGCCTTACCCCACTGTACAGGCGGGTAGTTGTTTAGATATACCTGGTACCTGCGCCGCGGGCCGCAGAGGGGCGGCGTAGTTTCGGGCGACGAAGACTGCTGCTCCGGGGCTGGCGAGTCAGGCGGGAGTAAGCTAGTGTCCACAACGGAGGGTAACGGTATGTCCGCATCTGACCTGTTGCTACTGCCTGCAGTAGATGCAGTGTTGCTGGCGTTTATTGATGGTTGCTTTAACCATTTTCGTATAAATGATTATCCACAGATGAGATGTGTGTCACTGCTGTGGAAGCACTTTGGAAATGATGCACGCGCAGCGGAGCAGGTCACGCGCACTTGACACAATTTGTTGTTTGTATTTTTTGCTACGTTCTCTTTTTGAATGGTTGCATAATGTTCAACTTCCCCGAAGATCTCGACGCGAAGCCTGAAGGGTAAACACCAGGTTTACTAATCTACCCGCACAATTTGTCCGGTGTCGGAATGTCTCACTATGTTAGTACATTCTTAAAAAACAAAACACCATTTAATTTCGGGTTAAAATGTGTTGTAACTGCGTTACTGAGCATTGTAACGGGTAATATATTACCCACATTTCATTAGTAATGCGTTACATTACTTCGTTACAGCAAAAAGTAATATATTACTGTAACTCCGTTACTTTTGTAACGCGTTACACCCAACACTGCTAAAGAGAGGTGTTACCATGGAAACCAAACAATGGTGTAGCTGTATTAAAGTCCGAGTGGAAACAGCCGTGTGTAAATCTGATTTTGTCAGAAATCGGGAGAAATGCGGGAGAAATATGACCCCGGGGGGAAACCGGGAGAGGGCAATGAAATCGGGAGTCTCCCGCGAAAATCGGGAGGGTTGACAAGTATGTTGTCAACTAACCATTCAGAAACGTCCTGCTGCAACCGAGCTGTTTGCACCGCCACCAAAACCTCCGCTGCATCAGGGTCAGTTTTTTGGATCAAATTGATAATATGCTTGAACACATGCATTGCTCTGAGATGACATGTTTATTCCACACTCGTAATCACAGCAAACATGGTAACGTGACTCTCGCCGGCTCATGCCCCCCTCTTCTGCAGGGGGGCGTGGTCAGCTGCTGCTCAGAATTTTCAAAGACAGGCTTGGAATAGAGCGAAAATGAGCGAAATGAGGCATGGCTAAAAAATGATCTGTTTGGTATTTTGAAATATAAAATGTATAAATATACCTTATATAGGTATGGCCATACACTATATCATTTACATATAGCATGATAGGTCTCCTTTAACTATCTAAACACTGAGAGAGTCCTTTAGTTCACTGAGCCTCTCAGTCTGACAGGAGAGGACTCTCCTCCACCTTGATGATGAAAAAGCTCCTTATATCCGTTAGCGTAGCTCGCTAGCACCAGAAGCTAACAACAACGATCTCCGGTACCGGTGTGCTCTCTCTCGCACACAAAATGGCTCGTTCCACACACACACAGAGCCGAGCTTTAATGAAACCCAGAGACCCAGAGGTACTTGTACTGTATCATATTATTTTCGAATCAATAATTTTCCAAATTATGTTTTTCATAACCATGTTTCCTGCTGTTCTCTCGCATGCCTCTGCGCCCCCCCACTTTGAGAAACACTGTACTATGGGCATAGACTGTATATATAAATGGATGTTGTGTCTGTGACGCCACCCATAGGATTCTGCAGAGTTGCGGAGCCGGTCGGTGAAGTGTTGGCCGTGACGTCGGCATCTTACTCCCACCTGTCCCCTCCTTATCCAAAAAAAGGGCAAAAGGCGGAGCTGCTGGAACATGCCTGACGAGCTCAAAGCTCCCCAGCTAGCTAAGGCTAACAAGCTAAGCTAACATGCTCAGTAGTGCTGCATGGAGTTGCTACTTGCTAGCCGGCAAATCTGCGATCTCTTGCTCAAGAGACTGTCGTCGCATTTTACGTTGCTAAAGGTCCCAGTTATCCTCCTGTGTACTGCCGTGGTGCCTTGCTCATGGGCACTGCCTTGCTCCAAGTACCAGCCTACCCTCTGGTTCGCAAGCCATGCCCCTACAGACTGAGCTACTGTCACCCCAAAAATCAACGTGGGTTTTAATGGAAGTCACACACATTATTTAATATTTGTGAAGCATTCTTTTTCAGCTCACCTTCTGTAGTTAAAAATCATGAATTGACCTAATATCAAGTAAAACAAATCACCCCAGTAATATGGGCTTGGATAATCTGTAAGCGCACACTGTACATACCCACATCCGAGGACTTCTCCCCCCAGTCCCCAGACAGGATTTTGGGTTTGGTGGGCAACGATGGCTCAAACTCTGATTTTGGTCGTGTGGAAGGCACCTCTCCATTGTGCCTAGAGACAAGCGGTACAAATAAAACAATTATGAAAAAACATTACTGTAGGAGGAGGAATCAAAAAGGTCAGTGCTGTCTAATTTCCAGGTCCTTCAACAGAACATTTCTAGGTAAAACCTTCATATTTAACTGGATGAGTAATCATAAAATACAAGAGACAGGAGTGATGTGTGGGGGGAAAGACACTAGGGGAAAGGGTTCAGCGATGATCAGAAAGGCGCACAGCAGGAAGGATGAACAGAAGCTGGACTAGGAGATGAATATTAGACCTACTTTGGCGATGGAGCGAGAGGCTTGTCGGGCCTCTTTGGTGGGAGGCTCCCCGGCCTGCCTTTCCCAGGAGGGGGGACCGGCTTTTTGGGCGGGACCACTGGCGCTGCGGGCTTGGATGGCTTGTGTTCTAGTGTAGGCTTATCAACTGAAATAGAGGAAAACAGTGAGGAGATTTTTAAAAAGAAAGATGGACCAAGCTTACATATAGAGTGGGGGAAAAAAAGTATTTAGTCAGCCACCAATTGTGCAAGTTCTCCCAATTAAAAAGATGAGAGAGGTCTGTAATTTTCATCCTAGGTATACCTCAACTATGAGAGACAGAATGAGAAAGAAAAAAACCCCCAGAAAATCACATTGTCTGATTTTTAAAGAATTTATTTTGCAAATTATGGTGGAAAATAAGTATTTGGTCAATAACAAAAGTTCATCTCAATACTTTGTTATATACCCTTTGTTGGCAATGACAGAGGTCAAACGTTTTCTGTAAGTCTTCACAAGCTTTTCACACACTGTTGCTGGTATTTTGGCCCATTCCTCCATGCAGATCTCCTCTAGAGCAGTGATGTTTTGGGGCTGTCGCTGGGCAACACAGACTTTCAACTCCCTCCAAAGATTTTCTATGGGGTTGAGATCTGGAGACTGGCTAGGCAACTCCAGGACCTTGAAATGCTTCTTACGAAGCCACTCCTTCGTTGCCCGGGCGGTGTGTTTGGGATCATTGTCATGCTGAAAGACCCAGCCACGTTTCATCTTCAATGCCCTTGCTGATGGAAGGAGGTTGTCACTCAAAATCTCACGATACATGGCCCCATTCATTCTTTCCTTTACACGGATCAGTCGTCCTGGTCCCTTTGCAGAAAAACAGCCCCAAAGCATGATGTTTCCACCCCCATGTTTCACAGTAGGTATGGTGTTCTTTGGATGCAACTCAGCATTCTTTCTCCTCCAAACACGTCTCGTTGAGTTTTTACCAAAACGTTCTATTTTGGTTTCATTTGACCATATGACATTCTCCCATTCCTCTTCTGGATCATGTAAATGCTCTCTAGCAAACTTCAGACGGGCCTGGACATGTACTGGCTTAAGCAGGGGGACACGTCTGGCACTGCAGGATTTGAGTCCCTGGCGGCGTAGTGTGTTACTGATGGTAGCCTTTGTTACTTTGGTCCCAGCTCTCTGCAGGTCATTGACTAGGTCCCCCCGTGTGGTTCTGGGATTTTTGCTCACCGTTCTTGTGATCATTTTGACCCCACGGGGTGAGATCTTGCGTGGAGTCCCAGATCGAGGGAGATTATCAGTGGTCTTGTATGTCTTCCATTTTCTAATAATTGCTCCCACAGTTGATTTCTTCACACCAAGCTGCTTACCTATTGCAGATTCAGTCTTCCCAGCCTGGTGCAGGTCTACAATTTTGTTTCTGGTGTCCTTTGACAGCTCTTTGGTCTTGGCCATAGTGGAGTTTGGAGTGTGACTGTTTGAGGTTGTGGACAGGTGTCTTTTATACTGATAACGAGTTCAAACAGGTTCCATTAATACAGTTAACAAGTGGAGGACAGAGGAGGCTCTTAAAGAAGAAGTTACAGGTCTGTGAGAGCCAGAAATCTTGTTTGTTTGTAGGTGACCAAATACTTATTTTCCACCATCATTTGCAAATAAATTCTTTAAAAATCAGACAATGTGATTTTCTTGATTTTTTTTCTCATTTTGTCTCTCATAGTTGAGGTATACCTAGGATGAAAATTACAGGCCTCTCATCTTTTTAAGTGGGAGAACTTGCACAATTGGTGGCTGACTAAATACTTTTCCCCCCCACTGTAACTGATAGTAAAGAGGAGAAATGGCTTTATTGTGGACAGTTTCAAAGAGAACATTTCTGCAATCATCTAGAATTACACACAGCAACTGAGGTGCATTGTTTTATGTCTGAGGCACAAAAGTCCATTTATTTTTGAGCAGCACTGAAACAACCAGGGCAAATTAATGTTCAACAAGCTTGTCTGCTGATAAAAACAAGTCCGCGGCTGAACATAGCCTCCATGCTCTTTACAAAGTAATTATCTCATAGATTTTCCTTTTAATAAATGTATGTTGGGCAACAATGTAATAACGCATGAGGTGACACAATGGGGATTGAGCCTATGGACCATAATGAAAATCCCAAGTAAGTTAGTTTTCCAAATCACTTGGTTGTGACTCAGCATATTAGTATATTCATCACATTAGAATACTTTATTGACCACCCGGTAACAATTGCTCCATTTTAGGTTAAAATCAATTAAAAGCTATATAAAAGTAAAACAAATATATAATAAAAATAAATGAAACAAGCATAAGATAAAGTACTAAACTAAATAAACAAAAATCGCTCTTCTTTCTGCTATCAAGAAAAAGCAACCGCAGAATGTCCAAATCGGCCAATTATAAAACAAGAATTTAACTAAGCTGTGTACCAAGTAGTTATGAAAGAGGTTGTTGTCTATTAAATAGAATCCCTGCCTTGTTGCACAGAAAATGATACAAATAGTTCCACAGTTCATTATTTCCTTGGAGCAAATGGGCTTCCATACTTTTGGAACCACAAGAAATCAAGACGTAGAAGAAAAAAAGAGTGCTTGAAAGATAAAATGTTTCTGAATTTCTATATACCTTTTTTACACAACAAATAAATAGCCCTGCAATCACTGTTGTATTCAAATAATGCATAATCTGAGCTTGTGATTGTATACTGTATCTGGGAGAGAAATCTTCCTGCCGCTCTGCCTTCATAGACCAAATAAAACTGAGGTTCATAACTCATAACTGAAGGAAATAAGATGGAAATCAGTGTCATTTGTTTTTTTATACTTCTGACAGTTTATTTAATTGCTGATATCACACTAGGAAATGTATAATGTATAGAATTACTGATACTTTATAAACTCCATGAATTCTCTAACTCAGGGGTTTTCAAAGTGTGGGAAGGTGAGCCTCCCCTCAGAGAACATAACAGCCGTAACGTTCCTCCCAATTATTATTGCTATTATTATTATTATTATTATTATTATTGTTGTTGTTGTTGCTATAATGCAGGGGAATTCAATTGCATTTCAAAGAGGTGCAGTAAGAGAACATGTCATTAAATACTC
This sequence comes from Notothenia rossii, assembly GCF_949606895.1. Taxonomy (NCBI): domain Eukaryota; kingdom Metazoa; phylum Chordata; class Actinopteri; order Perciformes; family Nototheniidae; genus Notothenia; species Notothenia rossii. The sequence continues at coordinate 53,775,646 of NC_136906.1, read as the reverse complement.
TGTTTTCAATGTCTACCTTCCGCCATTTTAAATGACTGTTTCTCTCCTCTTGTCTCGTCTCTGTGTGCGTCACCTCCTTAAAACATTAAACAATAACTTTTGATCTTTATGTTTTAAACATATTGTATAAAACTCCCCCACTACTTGGACTATTCCTTGCACCCCTCTAGAATAAGCCTGAATGTTATCAACCATAATATGGTATAACAAGTAGACGTTACTGATGCAATATTATTGCATCAGTAACGTGCACTTGTTGTTATAACAAGATCGCAAGGACAGTGGTACAGTAGAGATCGGACAATTGAGTGTTGTTCAGTTTGTGTGTTGTAGAACATGCGTGTGTGAGCATGAAAATATACCACACACCCAATTACAATTGCATGTTCAATTCACTACCCTGGAAGTTAATAAAGTTGTTAAAGTTGGAACAGCCTGTGGACAGCCGTTCTTCCTTGCATGTCAGTCGCCTACACCTTCTTACAGAGGACAGGCACATCTAGCTGCAGCATGACCCGTGCTGCAGCACGCCGTGTTTCCAAGACATATTTTTTTTTAACATTTTCAACATGGTGGATAAATCCTTATATGCTCCCGGTAACACACTGAACGTAAACTTTGCCTCCTTATTACACTCACCCCTACTTTAGTGGGAACAATGAGTATGCGTCTTTGATGCACACAGGAATAAACGTAGAGCATCCTCTGGCTGCAGCCTTGACCGGTACTTGCTTTTGATCAAAGTCAATGCGGAAAACCTGCACTCACAGTTAGGTGGAGGTGAAGGGAATGAGCACTTTTACAGCCTTTTTGGCGAGGTGGGGGAACTCGGTCTCCACAGACAGACAAAAGTGTGCAAGTGACACTTTATTCATCTTTTTCTCGTTCTTTTTTTTCTCACGCTGCCCCTCCCCTGAAGCTCTCTGGCGCCCCCCAGGGGAGGCACGCCTCACACTTTGAAATCCGCTGCTCTAACTGATTCTATTTTTGGAGTCTTAAGAAGTCCGGGACACATCTGTTCGGCCATGAAAGAGGAAAATTGATCTTGATGTAGCTCGCAGTTAATGATTGTCAGATCAGTTTTATGTGTGATTTCTATTCTTTATACTCTCAATCTAATTTGCATCTGAAAGGGAGGTTTAGCATGTTTAATACGTGTGGCTGAGATGAATGACTTATGCTAACTGACATCGCCTAGCCTGCAAGTTGGAAATGACATTTAATGAAATATGCTTAGCTGGCACTGAGAATAAAAAGCCAGAGGGATGAAAGAGATAGTTTAGGAAGAGAGGGGATTCAGTTCAGCTGTTGATGGTGGAAGCAATAGGAAACTCGGTTGTTAAATGTACTTAAAGTTTGATGCTAAAAACAGGAATTGTATAATGACGTGACATAGCATCACTCTAATTGAGTCAAACCGTTGCTGCTGCCTTACAGTATTTACCTATATCGTTGGATTGCCTTATTAGATTAGATTTTTACCAATACCATAATAATTATAAAATTGTTGTTACTCCAAGAACATTATTTTCTTTAAATATTTTGGCTGATCTACTAACATTTCAGAATCAGGTGTGTTGCCTATTAGTTTTACACATATAAGAAATTTGCTTTGGTAAGTTGTGAAAAAGGGACACATTAATTATAATACATATGCTTTATTAAAAATATAAAAAGTTTATAATAATTATACATATAAAAAGGGAACTACAGTAGGAAAACAACGGTTTACTCAGAGAATTAAAATACATGGAGTATATCAGAATTGAAAGCGGAAGAGCTGTGCAGTTACAAAAGAGGTAGCATTGAACAGTAATGTGCAAAGTATACAGAGGAATATGCAGTATGGAATATGAAGAATGGCTTACACTATGAGTGGTTATGAACTCATATATAATTAATAATAATGCATTGGGAGAGAGAATAGTTTCAGAGTTAAAGAAACTTGCTCAACAGCAGTTATCTTAATTTTCATATCGTTTTCAGGCTTTTCCATCCATAAAAACCTGCGGGCTGACTTTAATTCAACTCCACTACTGCCATTGGTGATATTAGAGATAAATATTCCAAATGTATTTTATTCCAACAAAGTTTCAGCCCGAAGTTAAACCCATGAAATTGCAAAGGTTATTTGTACTTTCTGCATTTTTCACTCACATCGCTGCAATATCACAACAACTGAGTACCCAGCAATTGAAGTCTCAAAGAAGTATTATTAGAAAGTCCCTCTTATAATGTTTCTTTGAGAGTTGAATTACTGGGGATGGAGGTAAGTGCTAAAATGAAAAGGGCATATGCATTAATGTCTTGAGTACGATAATTATTTCATGCTATGATACCTGGAAGGAGAACAGCATGAGTAACAGATGATGTACGCTGAAGCTTGGAGGTCACTGATAGAAAAAGAGCAGAAAGAAGACCCTGTGGTAAAGAAGTAGGTGACTCGCAGTGATGGAAGTAAAGTTTTTAGGTTCTTGTACTTAATACAGATCCGGAGAAATCGGCGTTATTAATGTCTATGTGTAGCCAATGGATGTATATAATATACACCTTCATTTAAAATAATATTAAATGAACGTGTAGGCCAGAACATATTCAAATGTAAGCTGATATGAAGGAAAGAAACGTAATGTGTGTGAATGTGAGATACACGCCACATAACAGCCTGTCAGAATAAACGCAGGTCTTTGAACTAACTTTGTGTGTGTGTGTGTCTGGTGGTCAGCCCTGAGCAACAGAGCAGAGTAGATATGTCATTGTAATTGCTACATTACAATTCATAATGAAACCTCAAAATAACCATGTGTGTTTGCAGTAATGTTACACGTGTACATTTTTCAATGATTGACACATGTTCTTTGCATGTTAATGATTAGCCAAATCACATTGAAAAAAACATCAAAATAGAGCTTGCTTATCAAAACATCAAAGTGCTGGGTAGCCTGGATGTTCATGTTGTTAACTCTTATCTCTCAAACTGTTTTATTTCAAAATTGTATTTCTTAAAATGCAAATATATGTCTTTAACTCTGTTGTTTTCAGGTCAGTGAAATGTATGACGCATATATGTTGTGTATAGATGGGGACATGTGCTTGTAATTAATCAGCAAGATCATTATTGGGTATTATTAATGTACCGATCTTTTCATTTAATACTACGGTCAAAATGAATGCACATTTGTTTTAGCTACACTCGTAGACATGACGTACATTTTATACTGCAACAATGTGAAAAACAAAATCTGTATTGAATCTTCAGGAGGATGGACAGATTCAACCTGTGTTTGGTAAAAATGTGTAATGGGCCGAAGGTGCAAAGTTTTTGTCAAGAAACTTGAATGTGTAAAAGTTACTTTTTTGCCTTTAATATTAAATAACAAACTAGCTTACATTCTCTCTAACCATAACCCGTTAGCTACAACCTAGGATAAGACCATTTTTCGTTGAAGCATTTAAACTAATTATTTTGTTTATTCTCATGGAAAAGAACATCCGTTTCTGCGAACAACAGTGCTCTTAATTTAGTGCAGAGCATCAAGTTCAAACAAACACTACCAAAGACAAAATGGAGACGAGATGGAAAATGGTCTCTGTGTACTGCCTCCACAGGTCGATAGAGGAGTTAGTGGTGACACTGCAGTGCGTCAGGAAAAGAGTGCTCCAAAGTGGGAAAGATGTCAAAAAGAGAACATGAGATGCTAATGTGTGATATGCAGGGTGAGGATGAGTGTGAGGAAAGGAGGAGGATCCTACCTCTGTCCTCTGGCCTGATGGGATGAGGCTTCTTGTCCACACTTGGAACCTCCGGCTTAAGTGCTGAAAAACGAAACATGGTCCGATCAACGTCACAACGTCTGTCTGTCACACACTTTCACAAGCACAATTACACAAAGAGAACTGCTTTCTGACACACACCAAAACACACACCTCTAACAGGCTTCGAGAGACAGTTACAGAATAATCATCTATCCCATTCTGGCACATAATACTCTGCAGGTATAGCATCATTTCAGACGTCTCAGACATACAGACAGCAAACTGCACCACACGGCAGGAAGAAGGTCATGAACGCAAACATCCTGTGTCGACATGAAGGCAATGATGCAAGAGTGCATTTTGCAAATGTTTGATCTTTGTGCTGATAACCCTTTGACACTCAGAACCATGAGACTATGCGTATGACTTTCATTAAACAACAACTGGAGAACAGGGGGTTTTGGGACTGCGCTTTCCAGGGAAACTTTTTCTAAGTATTGAGTTGAACAATTCCGGCCTTTGTATGACGCACGCAGTGACTTTGAAAATGCCTGCCCTGGAGATTTAATTCCCAAGAAAGGACAGAAAAAAATAACATTTCAATGCTAGGATTAAAATCTCGTTTTAAATGGGCCCTATTGAATTTGTTGTGGTTTAGGGCTGCAACAAACGACTCATTTGATAATAATATTTCACATCAAAAGAAACAACAATGTTTTAACAAAACGTATTAAATAATGTGATGTAATGTGAATTTTGAACAGAATAGCTGAAACTGTAACTAAATAAATAACTCAGTTACCTCTAATCATTAACCCATGCTTGTATAATTTTGTTAACTCTGTGTTGCTGACGTGGAAAAGTTACTCGTGGACGGGGCTACAGAGCTACTAGAAAGACAGTCGAACCCGGTGCATTCCTCCGTCTGGATGTGGTGCACTTTTGCTAAATGTTTAGACAAATTGCTCGTGTTACCGCCCTTACATGCTAAACTCTTATTGCACTTTAGGTAACGAGCATTGTCCACATCGAGATGGGCAAAGTTTAACCACACCTTGGAGCGCTTCTCTCCGCCATCCCTGGCGTGTGTGTGTTGCTGCATGTAGCAGCTGCGTGTGTGTAAACTGCCCCGCCCCCTCCCACACAGACAGGGGAGAGAGATCTCGTCTGGATTTGAAAGATCAAAAATACACCGACCGACCATAGACGCATTTCTTTGTCTTTTTGCATATTAGAAACGAGTTGGAGACACTAAGACTGTGATATAATGTTTTTGTAGCAATAATACATGACATATATTTTTTAAATGTCTCCAGTACCGATAAAAATACCAATAACGTTGGAGCTTAACGGCGCGTAAAACACACGTGATGACGTCACCAACAAATCGACGACTGAATTAGTTGGCAACTAATTTGGAAATCGATTTTAATCGATTAGTTGTTGCACCCCAATTGTGGTTGTCCCTTTCCTGTAGTGTGTTATATTTTGGTTTTTGTGCACTATGTCACCCTCATTGTTCTATTGGCTAGTGCTCCAACACATTGTATGTGGTAGGCTAAGGGACAGGACATCTCTAAGCCGTTGATCAGAGCAGAATGGGCTCTGGTTTCAGACAGAGGGTGAAAAGAGGTGCTGCAGCACATTAAAGCATGGAGACATGTCACAGGAGACACTAAATACTACTATGAACCTGAAAATGAGCATTATGTCCTACTTCAATTATATTATCCTGATACCAAAACTTTCTTGAAACACTTCTAGTTCCACCTCATTCTAAAGTAAAATGATTACAATGTTGACTAACAAATTCATAATTGAAGCATATGATGAAGCGTTCTCCAAATTCTACAAATGAATCTAAATACACTTTTAAACACCATGAACATGGTAAAACGTTTTTGACATCTGCCTCTTTTATTTCAAGGTGCTGGATTAGCTTTAATTCAAAGTCAAACATCCCCAAATGTTCCTGCATGTGTTGACTCTACTCGTGACAGACACCGGCTCTTACCTGCCTCTATAGCAAAGTCCTTCTGGTACTGTCCAAATGTAATCAGCTAATGGAGTTCACACTTCAAAACACTGCCAAATATTTTCAAAATTGCCTGATCCTGATATAGCTTTTTTCAGGCATAAGGGGACATTATATTATTATAATCCTTTTGGAGCTACACTTCAAATAAGTATATTTATGACAGTATAAACAATTGAGATTCACTCATCTTATAATTCTGACAGAAATTGGAAGCAATTCAAGGATTACATTGGAACTAAGCTTTACCACCATCATGAATGCATTAACTTGTCTCTTTTTCTATCTTTGGTAAAAGTCAGATAAGATAATTGGGATAAGATAAGTCGGTCTTTATTTTGCAACACACTGTATAGAATGTCCACGTAAAGCACGTCTTGTTTTTTTCTCCTTTTTGTTTTATTTTTATATATTTTTGTGGCTGTTTTATGGTCCAAAAAAGCCCATTCAAATATGTTATATATAATTATAAAACTGGTTTATGGGCACATTGCTCGTACGTATGACGTAATAGCTCAGTACCACAAAGAAGTGATTAATGAATACACTATTTGTTCATTGTTTATCCTTTTTTTTATGGTCGATTTCCACCTTTCAAAAATATTTTTGGTAATTACCAACCATCATAAAAGCAGTCAAGATCTGGTAGAGTGGTCACTTAACCTTCCAGATACAGCAGCTTCTTTTTTTTATAAATAGTCTTCTAATATGCAGTTCTCAGAGTTCACCATATCCTTGTTTATAAAGTCCATGCTCTGTTCTACTGGTATTCTATGATGTGATTCAAACACTATCAATAAATAATCATCACAAACTCTGATTCAAGTCCATCATATTCTACTTCGAGACAGGCAGAATTAAGATAATTGCCCAGGTAACTTAATAATCCCTGAATCTTCAATATTCAAGGTTGGTAGAAAAAATAAATGTATTTCAAAGGAAATAATGAGTTACAATGAAATGTGCTGTGGCTTCAAAGTAGTAAGAGACTTCAATTCTGCATATTCTGAAGCAGTATGAGGTAAATGTGTTCAAAGTGAGCTTAAGTAGTGAGAACAGGGAGTTCCACTGAAAGACACATGGAGTAGCACAAATCCCAGCTATAGCATTGAGTTGCTAGCCTTTAATGAGCAGCAGGATGTCAAGTGTTACTCACCGATGCTTTTTGAAGGTGGAGGTGGCTTCTTCGGCTTCTAGCAGGAAGAGAGGGATACATGGAAAAATAGGTCAGAATGCCAGAGATCTATCATCTTAAAAACCAAAGCTGACATAAAGGAGAAAGGCAAAGCAATTAAGGTTTGGTCCATAGAAGGAACATGTGTAGCCTGGAAATGTATGCTTGATGAATATTCATTAAAAAAGGGAAAAAAGTAGTAGTTTCACTTATTTTATGAAGATCTTGAATCCCCTGAATTTGAATACATTAAATATTTATTAAACATTTGAAATACTATGTAATAACAATCACCTATCAGATTAAACATGTATACTGTAACAAATGTATTGTCTAATATTCAAAGATAGCAAAGTGGTTTAAGAAGAAAGGATTGAACAATGCACCTTTCTTTAATCCTTTCCTCTTGAACCTCTTTGCTATCTTTGAATACAACACAATACATCTGTTACAGTATACACGTTTAATCGTTTAGATGGCTTTTTTATATATATTTCACCAGTAATACATAAGAATCATAGAAAACGCAATAGAAAGGAATTGTCTATACTTTCAGATCAGTTACTTGAAGAAAGTTGAGACTCTTTGAGTAAGTCAGCTGCTTTTCGCTTTGTGGTCTTTTTTATTTGTTTCTCTACCCCATGAAGGGTTAATGTCTCGTGTTAATTTTTTAATAAATGCAAACAACAATTTCCTTCGTTGGAACATCTTTAAATAAGGTCACATGCACCCGTGGCAGTAGCTGATGATTATCTGTTTTGATTGGCTATGTGACTGGAAGACATGTCGGGTAAATCTGAAGCAAAATTGCATTTAAAAGGATTCAAAGACTGCCTGAGGGTGATCTAACGTCATATTAAAGTAATTCAAAGCATGTGTTCTCCACTCCCATATGTCAGGAGCAGATACTGCTGCTGCAAGAGCTTTCTTCAAGGTCCGTAAATGAAATCTATGAAGGTAGATATGGTGTAAAACCTGATGTGAGCACTTGCAGAAAAGAAATCTGAGCTTGTGTGCATACATTTACACTTGTATAAAATATCCACGTAACTGTGAACCAAATTTGAAGTCACAGAAGAAAAAAAAAGTTATGTAGCTTGTAGAAAAAAAATGAACTTAGTGATGAAATGTTCACTTGCAGAAAAAAATATATTTTTAAAATATATTTTCCATTACAACAGCAACTTGGTTATTACAACCTCTCAAATCAGTCATTACAACTTGACGAATCTGCTCTGTGGCAGTATAAATCGACAAATCTGCGGCCTTGACTTTTCCTACACTTCTTGCTATGAATGTGTCGCTAAAGTAATTTTCACCTGTAGATGTGGGGGAGGGAGGGGAGTTGGAGCGAAGGGGCGGAGCTATCAGAACGAGGAGGCGCAAGCTTGAGTCAGTTACGGTACGTCTACACTACAGGCATCAAAAAATGCTTTCAACGCTTCGCCCATTCACTTGAATGGGGTGACGTAGAAGATTTTGAATCTTCGCCGAACTGCATTGTGGGGAGCATGGCATGGCTTTGCAAGCATCACGAGCATCTATCGGCATCAAAAGTTGAACAATGTTCAACTTTTGAGGCTCGATGCTTGGCATCAGCCAATCAAATCCCGTTTATGCAAATCCCGCCAGTGCAAGCGCAGCCAATCAAATCGCGTGCAAGCTGGGAGAGCCAGACCGCAGTTCATTTCCTCATATTCCAAACGAGATATTACGGTAGCAAATCACCCGGTTCTTTACGACCGGAACTATTTACCGGGATACAAACCGGAGGAACCAGGCATGGAGGGAGGTGGCAGAGACAGTGGGTGAAACTGATAGTTTTTTCACCTGTTTGGAGAGTTTATATCCAGTTTACTTCGTTTTAACATTGCTATTGCTTTGTATGTCGGGGGCGGGAGATTCATGTGATTGGTTGCTCGCAAAAAATCGCCAAGCTTCAGACACGCCCAGCTTCAAGATTTTTTCATGCCTGTAGTGTAGACGGGCCGTCACCATCTCAGGTCGAACCGGATGACTGCGGGGCCCCGCATGTTGCCCCTTTCACACCAACGCGGTTCCAGGGCCGGTTCGGAGCTTGTGCCCGATAAGCACCGGTTTTTCCTGTTCAAGCCGCAGCGGAGACGGCCCTTTTCCCCGAAAACCGGTTCTTACCAAGCTCGAAAAAAGTGTCGGTCTAGGCAAAAACCGCATACGTCACTCTTATGTTCGTTTTGTTTTGTATTATAGCAGCTATCAGATGGAATCAATACATGGGCTGCACAGGTTGTCATGTCCGATTATCACAAGTAGAATCATAATGAAAAATACTCCGGTAAAATGTGCCGGCTTAGCCTATGCCACAAGTTATAGCAACAAGCTACAAGTAGCCTTGTCAATATAGTCGGTTTAGCTTCGGTTGCTATGCTAACATCACCCATTTTATACTAGACACTTTCAAAACAGCGTTGTGATGCCAAACAGCGTCAATTCAGACTGATACACATTCACTTATGGGGAATTGGGGATATTTATCAGCTGCTTGTGTGACAGTCAGCCAGTGAAGACTTTACAGCGGCCGCTGCTGTGAGTTATCATGAGAATAAACTCCAGTGGAAGAGCAGCACTGCAGCGGTCGGTAAATGTCGCTGTAACCAGTGCTTGAATTGGGCCGGTACTCACCGGTACGCAGTACCGGCACTTCTGATTTTTACCCATGTGGTACCGGCACTTCTTACTGAGTACCGGCAAGGTGCCGGTACTCAGTAAAATGCCGGTACTCAGCCGCCGGCAATATACGTATATATTGTAAACGCAACGCAGCGCAAATGTGGGTCTGACTCTGCCTCACAGAGGGTGACTGGCTGTCTACATGACGTGGCCTGCCGACATTGCCACTTTCATACAGATCATACTCATGCCCTCCATTGGTCTCTGTGTGTCATTCAAGCTCGGGAGGGTGTGTGTTGGTGTATGTGTGGCGCGAGCGAGCGAGAAAGCGCGCGCACCGGTTACGTGTATTGTTGTTAGCATCTGGTGCTAGCTAGCTGCGCTAACGGATATAAGGAGCTGTTTCAACAACAAGGTGGAGGGAGAGTCCTTTCTGTCAGACTGAGAGGCTGATAACTACAGCTCTGGTGAGGTAAATTACTCTCTGAGTCTTTAGATAGTTAACTTAGTTTAAGTTATCTCAGTGGGTCTCAAACGGTTCGGTCACCATTTATGTAAACACATATTTCCATTTGAGGGGGTAGTGATTCGTAAAATATGCATGAATAATACAAACAAAATGTTAACTAGGTGAAAAAAGGTAAGATAAACTTGTTGAGAGCTAAAACTAGTCTTTGCTGTTGCCTCAAAGAGGAGCAGGGGGGAGAGGAGGGAGACAGGAGAGGCCGATTCAGGAGCCCAGACACACTCACAACTATAAATGAACCAAAAACAAATAAATAAACAAGTTTCAATGTTTTTTCATATTGGATATTGTATGTTATTGGTTATGGCCATGTACTTATGATTTTATGATTATTTAAATGTATACATTTTTGTTTCATATGGGTGTAGTTTCTTTATTTCCCCCTCAAAATGCACCAGATTGATGCATTTAAGTCCAACATTTAAAAAAAAAATTCACCGGGGGAGCATGCCCCCGGACCCCCCAATAGGATTTGAGGCCCGGCCCCATTGTTCCCAAATAGATTTGCAATTTTTTTTAAATAGTAACCCATCTCCATATGTTTCTTTTTGGGTAGTAGATTTAAACTAGAGGGCTATCACTTTGTGCAGCAACGCTATTGACAAATAAATCCAGCAAAATGGCACAAAAAACTGGTAGTGGCCTCAGGTACGAGGAGTCATTTAACCAGCCAGTAGGAGTCAAGCTTTACTTTCTTTTATATCCATAAAGAAAAAGTAAATCTGTTTACAGTTGTTTCATTTTGGATGTTGAGAGGTATCCATATATCTCTTCATTTTGCTCTCAAAGTGCACCAGATTGATGCATCTAACTTCAATATTTAAAAAAAAAAATTTCCCGGGGGAGCATGCCCCCGGACCCCCCTAGAGTAGAGGGTGTCAGGTCCACTCCTCACTTATAAAAATAGCACTTTACCACTGCACCCCCTCTAATCTCAGATGCACCCTGAGTCATTTTGTTTAAGTACAGTGAGCCTTTCTAAAATATACAGTAAAGAGACAAACCCACCAGCATTATAGGATATACTATGACTTTGTGCCAAATAGTTGTTGCTGATTTAGAGTACTGGCACCTTTTTTATTCCAATTCAAGCACTGGCTGTAACACATTAATAAACAATGAACCAAAAAAGTACAAGGTTGGAGAAGTAGTTATTTAATTGAATCTAGCTCCGTATGATTAAAAGTAGTTGATAAACACGATCATCGACCCGACGCAGTCCCCCATTGTTGTTGTTGTGAGCGAAGCATGGAGGCGGAGCTAGAACGGGAGCTGCGTTGGTGTGAAACGAGCAACAGTAGTCATTTGTGTGTGTGACTGACTTGAGCTTGCGCCTCGTCGTTCTGATAGCTCCGCCCCTTCGCTCCAACCCTCCCCCCACATATACGGGTAAAAATCACTTTAGGACACATTCATCGCAAGAAGTGTAGCAAAAGTCAAGACCGCAGATTTGTTGATTTATAATGCCGCAGAGCAGATTTGTGAAGTTGTAATGACTGATTTGAGAGGTTGTAATAACCAAGTTGCAGTTGTAATGGAAAATATATTTAAAATATATATATTTTTCTGCAAGTGAACATTTTATCACTAATTTCATTTTTTTTCTACAAGCTACAACACTTTTTTTGTTCTTCTGTGACTTCAAATTTGGTTCACAGACACGTGGATATTTTATACAAATGTATGCACACAAGCTCAGATCTTTTTTCTGCAAGTGCTCACATCAGGTTTTACACGCTCTCGCATTTTGCACAATATCTACCTTCATAGAAATCCTACATTAATAGATTCTTTTATAGATCATTTTTCAACTTCTTATCACTTGGCTGGGAGTAATGTTTCAAAACTTCAAAAACACAGTTTGAAGTAAATGGTAAATGGACTGTACTTATATAGCACTTTATCCAGTCTTTAAGACCCCTCAAATC
>NC_136906.1:53717079-53763378 GCF_949606895.1 Notothenia rossii | reverse complement strand
GGAGAGGACATTTTGTCCAAAAGTGGTACGTCTACGGTGGACTTCACAGTCTCCTCTGGTTTCTGACCTAGAGCAGCATCCAGTGTGTTTTTTGAGGACGAATTCCCCTAAGAGGGGGGGGTGGGCAGTCCATGTAAACATTTATAAATAAAGCACATACTCTTAAAAGACTTAAAATTGTCAAAACTCAAGAAATTGTGTTTTTCAAGGATGGTACAGAGGTATGTATGTATGTATGTATGTATGTATGTATGTATGTATGTATGTATGTATGTATGTATGTATGTATGTATGTATGTATGTATGTATGTATGTATGTATGTATGTATGTATTATTACAGCATACAGTATTTATTCTACTAAAATATTTGGTTTGAATTCTGCTTTATCTTATGCTATTTTATTAGTCAATATTTTTTGTATTCCTGCAACAGACTTGAATTGTATTGCACTCATATTATGTCCATTACTTTTATTTTAAGTATATCATATGTTGCATCGTTGTCTGACAATCGAGTTTGTATTGCACAAAACTACATAGCAAATATTGTGCTTATGATAAATAAAGCCTTTAAAACTTTAATCTTTAAGAGCCATATTTACCGGATGTGCGATGTAAGCTATGTTTAATGTGTTTTATTTAATATTATAAATAAGACGATCTGAATGTAAAGTACGCTGTATGTTAGATTAGAGATTCGTTGAGCAGGGTAAGGACTGGATTAATGCTGCTTTTTCAGCCAAATTGGAACGTTTTGGTAAGGATTGAAAACTTCCGACCTCCACGTGCATGACGCCAAGTGCAAGTAGGGGCATGGCTGACTCTGACAAACTGATGTTTCTTCGACACTTTAGACCAAGAAATAACCAATCGCTTTTGCGCAGAGGAGATTATCAGGACACAGAGTGATTTACCGTAGCCAGGCCAGGTACATAATTACATTGGTGACATATATTTACATGCAGTACAGGATTTATTATATGATAGTGTGAATCCGTTAGATGCAGAAACGGTTTTACTATATGATAGTGTGTACCTTTTTAATTAAATAGAGGCAGATATGTTCTACAAAGTGTGTTGATGTAGTGCGACGTCAGACAAATGCTCCTTTATTAAGTTGAGGTTAATGGAATTGCAGGCTTACTATTAACAATGTACACAAGAATAGTGTTCCAGTTTCTATAGGTCAACCATTTTCTATGTGTACTATTTTGAACGCAGTATCATTTAAGTCACACTCAAGATCTCGCTTTTCAGTTTTTTACCCATTTTGCTCAGTATATAAAACATTTTTTTACATTTAATATATGTGTGTGTCTAGTTTACTCAATTATCAGAGGAAAAACGACATAATCAAAGAATATGTAAGACTACTTTAAGTCTATGAATACTGTTTTGTAAAAAGAAGTCGTTCCAATTTCCATACCATTACAGGGCCAAAGCATTGTAGACATAAACGCCCGCTACCGGCACATAACATTTCATGATGAACAGATAATTAGAGCTCTCCTTCAAAGACGTTTCGAGAAAAATAATTGCCCTATTTTGAATGATAATTTGACCGATGTGCAAACAACCTTCTATTGTCACACAATGATAATTTATTCAGACTGGAATCTGCCAAGCTGTCACTATGAAACCCGTTTTTAATGACACTGTAACCCCCTATCAGTCTTATATTTTGTGAGTTGTGCATGTGAGGATTTAAAACACCGTCAGGTCCTGTAGTTTACAACGTCTGGGTTATTTAGTATTTCATTTTCTACCCATTTGTAGAGGGACTTTATAGACATGTTCCATATTTACAATTAGGATGTTTAATTTTCTTTAAAGGCCCTCAACTAGTATCTTTTGTCATTATTTTGTTACAATTTGATATGTAAAATGTCAGAAAATAGCTTAAGATGTCCATCAGAACTTCACATAGAGCAAACATTGATATCATTAAATTATAATAAGTCCTAAACACAAATATATTTGCAGAAAATAAACAAAGAAAAGAGCAAACCCTCAGAATTAAGAATCTTCAACTCTAAGATTTGATAGCTTTGCAAAGACTTACCTCTTTTTCTGCATCAGACACCATGGTTACAAAGTTGTCAGGGAAGACCCCCTCTCTGCCCCCGATCTCCCCTCGCCACCATCCTGGCTCTCCTGTGTCCTGTTAGACAACGAATTAAGAAAACACTTCATAACGACACAACTTAAGGCAGGGCTCAACATTATAAATGGCCCGCTGGCCCGGAGGCACTATTTAGACCCCCCCGGGCCAGCATAACATACTTTCCGCTTGCCCGCTCGGGCCACTAAAAACAGTAAGACATACACTCACATTGTTCTGTGGTATTGTTATTTTGACAAACAATTTTGTTAGATTGTTTCGTTTATTAACGCTACAACATCGCGCTCTACTCCGCAGCTGTTTGTTGCGAAGTAGAGCGCAGCGAAAGCAGGCTCCCGTGTGCGCGCAGTGCGAGTAGGCTACGGTGCTCCTTCACTACAGACTTTCGCGCCACCTAACCATTCGGCAACATGTTTTTAAAACCACCGGTAACCGGCCAAGCGCCGGGCAAAAATCAGTTCTTAAATAACTGAAAGTCACCGGAGGAGTCAAAGGAGAGTGACCGGGAGTATGAGAAGAAGAGGGAGAGAAAGTTTCAGCCACACTGGCTTGGTCGTTGGAGTTGGCTTGAATATGTATTTTGTCGGTTCTCTGTAAATCAATGCCGACCTATTCTGACAAGTAAGTGAAGAGTAGAAAATATAAAAGGTATTTGCTATAGGGACATGTGCCAGAAGTTATCTAATCTAGGCTATTACATATGCCATATGTGTAACTCCTGATAATGACAGGAAGGCAGAAAGCGCATTATAAAAATAATAATAATAATAATAGCAGAAATGTCACCCTCCTTTTTAACAATGACCACAATATAATTATTTTAAATAAACCAAATATGAACAATTGCTTTATAGAAATGTATAGTAGGCCTAGCTAGTAATAGTGGCTATTTACATATGATAATTAAGCAGCAGATTTTTTCTGATTGTTTAGGGACTCTCCACTCTTCAAGGGCCAGGTAGCAGAACGCTCCACAGGGTTTGACCCGCATGAAAAAAGCACCTCACACCAGGTGTGTGTGAGGAGGCAGAAGGCAGCAATTGAAACACCCGCTGTGTTAGCTGGGATTCATGTTAATGGTGAAATAGATGCAGGTTTCCAGGATAAAATGGAGAATATGTTTCATACAGCGTACTATGTTGTCAAGAAAGAAAAGCCATTTACTGACTTTCCGGAACTGGTGCAGCTCAACAGTAGGACTGGCTCCAACATGACCAATTTTTACTTGTCAGACAAGGCATGTTTAAGGTGAGAATCACAAATACATTAATACATTCCGAATTTACTATTTAATTAACTTTTTACAATTACTTCATTATTAATGAAATTTGCTTTTTTAACAACAAATTCACAATTGATATCTACAATGTGGAGAGGGAGCTACTGCTTTCTGACCTAAAGAATGCAGGCTATATCAGTGTGATGATTGACGGGGCAACTGATACTGGGAACCTTGACAACGAGATTGTCTATGTCAAGTTCTTCAATAAGGAGAGAGGAGTGGTTAAGTCCTTCCTTGGCATAGAGGATGTCAAACACGCACATGGTGTACTTTCTGCAGTACAGACAGTGTTTGAAAAAGCATGTCTGGATAACTGGAAGGAGAAGGTGGTTTTCCTATGCGCTGATGGTGCGGCTGTCAATTTGGGGAAGAGGAATGGTGTGGCTGCAAAGCTGAAGGAAGAGATTGACACCTGCTTGCTATACACAGTGTGGCACACAGGCTGGAATTAGGTGTGGTGGATTCAATAGAAGAGAATCAGAGGCTGAAGCAGCTGCAGGTCGTGCTGCAACATTTGCATCAGCAATACCACTACTCTCCAAAAGGCACTGAGGGAGCTGAGGATATAATGGGGGAGAAGGTCCTCAAGCCTACAAACCTGAAGGGGGCCAGGTGGTTGCCCTACATCCACAAGGCAACACAGATCCTGTGTAATAGCTATGCAATTTTGTGGCCCACTTTGAGGACCAGTTCAGCCCAGAGAGGACACCCCGACCTTCACCTGCAGTGATGGGAAGGGCAAAGAACATCCTCCACTACCTCAAAAGCCACACCAATGTCCAGTTCATACACTTCCTGCTGGATACACTGGACTTTCTCAAGGCACTGAGCCTCCAGTTTCAGCAGGATAATCTGACGCCAGGGGAAGCAGTGCAATACATTGAGGCCTGCCTCATTGGCTTTACAGAGCTGTGTCTGGAGCCCGGAGAGCAGCAAAGGAAGATGTTGGCTGATCAGGGTATATGCAGGAATCCAGAAGTCAAATTTAATACCTTTTAAGACCTTTTTTAAGACCCTTTCCATACATTTTAAGACCTCATTGCAACTTTGAGTTCTAACGGCCCATCTACACTACAGGCATGAAAAAATCTTGAAGCTGGGCGTGTCTGAAGCTTGGCGATTTTTTGCGAGCAACCAATCACATGAATCTCCCGCCCCCGACATACAGAGCAATAGCAATGTTAAAACGAAGTAAACTGGATATAAACTCTCCAAACAGGCGAAAAAACTATCAGTTTCACCCACTGTCTCTGCCACCTCCCTCCATGCCTGGTTCCTCCGGTTTGTATCCCGGTAAATAGTTCCGGTCGTAAAGAACCGGGTGATTTGCTACCGTAATATCTCGTTTGGAATATGAGGAAATGAACTGCGGTCTGGCTCTCCCAGCTTGCACGCGGTTTGATTGGCTGAGCTTGCACTGGCGGGATTTGCATAAACGGAATTTGATTGGCTGATGCCAAGCATCGAGCCTCAAAAGTTGAACATTGTTCAACTTTTGATGCCGATAGATGCTCGTGATGCTTGCAAAGCCATGCCATGCTCCCCACAATGCAGTTCGGCGAAGATTCAAAATCTTCTACGTCACCCCATTCAAGTGAATGGGCGAAGCGTTGAAAGCATTTTTTGATGCCTGTAGTGTAGACGTACCGTAACCGGTTACATTGGCTACACACTTTACCTCACATTTACTATATTGATAGTAAGATAGCAAAACTAAACAGAGTGCAGACAGACTACTGAAGCCACCTTTCCACATGAACTTCAACCTCTCTGTGAAGGTCAGGTTTAATGCAGTATGCTGCTTTGTTGCTTCTGTAGACTCTGTGCTCTTTCATTCCAGTAAAACTCCTCATAAACCATTAGAAACCAGTATTTGACCAATAAACAAAACAATTGACAAAACTTTGAACTATGAAATATGTTAAACTTTGGTGAGCTTCAGCGGGGTAATGCCATATAGCAGCTCCCTCTCAAATACCCAGGGGTTAAATTGGGCTGGGGCTGTCCGGGGCTAAGCCCTGGCACATAGGACCATGCTCTGCCGTCATCACCCTCACACATTTGTCATATGTTTACAAAAAAGGATATATATGTTAAGACTTTTCTCGTTCTTAATATAGACTATATTTAGGGTCTATATGTGTTGACTTTACTTTGAAATAGCAGATCTCTGTGACCGGATATAGTTTGGCTTAGACCCCGGCCCCACGAGGACGCATACTGTAAAACGCATACGCAAGCGCAAAAAAGGCTTCCGTTCACACGCATTCGATTCATTAACGTGTCCGTTCACATTAGACCGCTGGAAATGCTGGAAACGAGGCCTGTAAGTGGCGCTGCTGCCGCCCGAAATACACCAAAAGCAGTGAAGAAGACCCCGGAGCATGGTTGCCCTTCTGTTTATTCTCCGCGGTGGACGGCGTGTTCTCCTGCTGTATATCTCTCCGGTAGTCCACAGCAGATGAAAAACACCCACCTCACCGCCTCTTCCAAGGAACGAGGGGACCGTGCGGCAGTTTCCGTAAAAAAAATGTTCCGTCAGTCAACATGTCCGTTAAAGTTGAAATCTTCCGTACAAAATTAGAAAAGTGCAGGTCAGAGGTCTTCTTTGTTATTTATTGAGCTTTCAAACAAATTGATAACGACTCTGTTCTCTGTATAATAATATAAGAATATTTAATAAACGGTGCCTGCCTCTCTTTTCCTCCCCCTCTTCTGACAGCCCAGCAGCAGCAGGAGACGCGGGGAGAGGGAGGCGGGCTATTTCATCGTTATCAGAAAATGATCACATATAGGGCTTACACACGGAGCCGTTGGACCCCCAGAGCGTTGCGTATGCCGGTCTACCCACCTTGGGACCCGTTACCGTAGTCGCTTAGTTCCCCCCCCCCCCACCCCCCACAGAGCGGAGCAAGGCAACGAAACTTAAAATAATAAGCAGCATTTTACGGCGCGCGCTATGCATGAGGCCGCCTTGGGGGGTTTCCCGACATGTCGTTTCAGTAAATTAAAGGGTGTTTCACTGTTTCATGTTGTCGTTGCTGTGGACCTTCTTAATACCTTGGAAAATGCCGTTTAATACTTTTTAATAGCCTTAATTTTCGCTAAATTGATTTATCAACTTTTAATACTTTTTAAGACCCCGCGGACACCCTGCTGATGTAATGAATGGCACCTATAGAGGGGTAGAGCTAAAAAAAAACGCCACCACAGACACACTGGCTACAGACAGGAAGAAAGTTACAGACATGCTTGCCAAACATATTGAGAGCCGTCTGGGAGACCTGCTGTCTACCGAGAGCATTGTGCAAACATTCTCAGCTCTTGATCATATATATTGTGTGGCCAAAACTGGACAACTCAGATGAGCCCAAAGAAGCCTTTGTCCTCCATGGACGAGCACATATTGAGTCCCTGTGCCACCATTACCAGAAAATCGTGGTGCGTGAGGGGACCACAGTCACTGAGGTGTTGGGAGAGTACAGGCTCTATAAAATCTGGGCAAGAACGCGGAATGGGCCCCTCAGAGACCCTCTCCTAGAAATACTCCAGAGAGGTGATCTACAGACCAAGTTTAAGAACCTAGGCATCTTTGCCCAGATCTACCTAACAATGGCCGTTAGTACCGCAGCATGTGGGAGAGGGGTCCTCACTGTCGACCCAAAATCTCACTTGCCTCATGTTCCTGACCATTGAAGGGCCTAGTCTGGATACCTTTGACGCTAAGAGAGCTGTTTTGCAGTGGTGGCAGTCGGGGTCAAGAGCCAGACGTCCAGGATTTACAGCCTGGTCATCAAGAGGACGGCAAAATCAACATACCGAGGAGAAAAATTAGGAAGAACTGACGATTGAAATGTTGTAGTATAGTAATAATGTATTTTGTTTTCATTTTCTTCATTAATAGAGTCAATTTTATTTGGACAAATTGTCTTGGGCCAGTGGTTACAATGGTGGGGCCAGTGATAATGAAAATCTAATTTGACCCTTAATGTCTACCCCTGCTTAAGGTATTGATTTGTGATCTTTGCTTTGTCTTGGCTCCACAGCAAAGTAGAAAATAATTTGAATAGCACTTCTCAACAGTGTCCACTAGATGGTGCTACATATCTTTACTCTGTGGTCTTTAAAAAGGAGCTGAAGGAGTCATGGAGATGACCCCTGAGTCAGAGACAACATAAATGTCAACATGTCAGAGGCAGCTGAGTTTGAGTCCGAGTGTGTGTGCCTTTCGGTGTGTGTGTCTGTTAGTTTCTGTACGTCTGTCTGCCTAGACTCCTATGGGTATCACCTAATGGAGAAGACTAAATGAGGCTTTAACAAGACAGAGGTGTGTCAGAATTTCTCTGTAATTTAATAAGCCATCAAAATGCCAGGGACTGCAGATGAAAATTAACCTTTGTGGCTAAATCTGACTTCGAGCGATAGAACTAACAAAGCACTTATATACTAATAAAGGACTGGCTTATCGAAATGTTTGGCTTTATGAAACCTGATGTACTTATATGATTCTGTCTTCTTCAAGTTTGTATCTTCCTGGTCGAATGTACTTATTGTAAGTCGCTTTGGATAAAAGCGTCAGCTAAATGCAATGTAATGTAATGTAAAAGTTCTCCACGTCCATTGTCCCTTCTCAAATAGATACATAGATACCAGTGCCTCAATACAATGTGAGCAAAGACATGCAACGTGATTGATGAGTTGCAGTACTGGTTTCACTACTTTTTTTTCATTAAATAACAAAGATCATTATGATCAGTGTGTTAATCTCCTGTTAACATATTTTATTTCATCCAACCTGTGACTTCTAATAAAGAATTGAACCACTAGTACCCTGGGAAGATTTGAGTACTATCAGGAAATGTCATAACTTAACCCATGTTTATAAAATCAAGCTGATTTGCAGGATGATTTTTGAGAATATACTTGAAAACAGTTCTGCAGTTATGAGTAAGCCCGCATGAGCACATCAAACAGCCAAGCATGTGAGTTTAGATAATATAGGTGACTTTTGTGAACCCAATTGTTTGGTTCCATCATTTAATTTCACAACTTGAATGTATGAGACAGTGGAGCCTTACCTTGCTCAGGATGTGGAGGGTCTCGCCCTCCTTTATGGTCAGCTCATCCTCATTTGTACCCTCGAAAGCAAACGTGACTTTACAGTACTCTTTTGCTGAGGAAACAGAGAATGGGGCCTTAAGGATTCATAGGCAAAAACACAAGACACAACTAAATAAATAAATAAATAAATACTACAGTTCCACACATTAATGTACTGTTCATGTCAAAAAAAGGGAAACGTCTGATGTAATATCTCAACTACCAAACACACAAACAACACATGGTTTCAAGTTCTCTTACTTTAGGTTTATTATTGTCTACTTATACATTTTAAGTATTTTTCAGTGCTTTCAGTGTTTTACCTTTGGATTTGTTGTCGTCTGCTCTCTGCGAGTCTGTCATGTTGGGATGGGCGGGCTTTGCAGTGGATGGTAATGATGGGATTGGCTAAAATGAAGCAAACCATACAGATGGAGATGATTTATCGCACATGAGTGGACATGTTTAATGTGTAGGACTACTGTCATAAAGACAGAGTGAGTCTGAACCCAATGAGTGGAGTTATCTGATCATGAGTAGGGATGGGTATCGTTAGGATTTTATCAATACCGGTACTGCTTATCGGTATCGGTATTTTTCAATACTCTTATCGATACTATTCAATCATTTGGTGCTCAAAATTATAGACATGAATGCAAGATGTGAAGATTAAACAGTCATTTTATTGAAATTTTCTTGCAGAAATAACTGTATAACTTATACATTAGTTTCTCAGAAGCAGACAACAATAAATAAAATAACTTAAAGGGGCCTGGCTCGCCCTATCATGCTTTTTGGGGTTTTCCCTCAGACAGAGGATGAAAAGAGGAATTTTTTTAACATTTGTAAATCAGTTACATCTTCATCCAGACATTCCAAACTGACAACCTAGCTCGACAAGAGATCCTTAAAACATTGTCCTACAGTGACATCATGCAAAACTGTGATATGAAGAAATTGGTAAAAAAGGCTAAGATGGCAAAAAGATAAAGGCGAGTACGTATATTATTCTGGATTGTACTTTTAAAGGTGACCTATAATGCAAAATGCACTTTTGTACGTCTTTTATACATGAATATGTGTCCCCGGTGTTCCAGGGAACTCACCAAGTGTCAGAAAACACAACCCTCTCTATTTTCCTCCATACCCAAATCTCTTAAAAAGGGGGTGCAACGGATCTGATACAAACTGATCCAGATTTGAACACTTCTATGACGTCACAGAAGTAGCTCTACGGCTATTGGGCCAACTCCACCAATCAGGAGGAGACAGCCACGGACATTGCAGTTCGAAAGCGCTGGAGACGCTGTAGTACAAATGCCAGGCCTGTAGATGGTGCTGTTCTCACAGAATCAGCCCATGAAAAGACAGTGTTAAATTGAGCGAAATGAGGAATGGCTAAAATGCATGATCTGTTTGGTATTTTGAAAAATAAAAAGTATAAATATGCCTTATATAGGTATGGTCCTAGACTATATTATTCAAATATAGCATGATAGGTCCACTTTAAATCATCACAACATAAATGATGTACTGAACTGAAACACGTCAAAATGTGTCTGAAGGTTTAAACATAGAACAAACTATTTGAGCTTAAAATATGTCAATTCCTAGTAAACGACCAACAATTGCTGAACCTATATATTTTTATTTATATATATATATTTTTTTTTTTGTGTATATTTTTTTGGTGTATATATACACACATATATATGTATATATATTTATATATACATATATATATATATATATATATATTTATATATACAGTGGGGCGAAAAAGTATTTAGTCAGCCACCAATTGTGCAAGTTCTCCAACTTAAAAAGATGAGAGAGGCCTGTAATTTTCATCCTAGATACACCTCAACTATGAGAGACAAAATGAGAAGGAAAAAAAATCCAGAAAATCACGTTGTCCGATTTTTAAAGAATTTATTTGCAAATGATGGTGGAAAATAAGTATTTGGTCACCTACAAACAAACAAGATTTCTGGCTCTCACAGACCTGTAACTTCTTCTTTAAGAGCCTCCTCTGTCCTCCACTTGTTAACTGTATTAATGGCACCTGTTTGAACTCGTTATCAGTATAAAAGACACCTGTCCACAACCTCAAACAGTCACACTCCAAACTCCACTATGGCCAAGACCAACGAGCTGTCAAAGGACACCAGAAACAAAATTGTAGACCTGCACCAGGCTGGGAAGACTGAATCTGCAATAGGTAAGCAGCTTGGTGTGAAGAAATCAACTGTGGGAGCAATTATTAGAAAATGGAAGACGTACAAGACCACTGATAATCTCCCTCGATCTGGGACTCCACGCAAGATCTCACCCCGTGGGGTCAAAATGATCACAAGAACGGTGAGCAAAAATCCCAGAAACACACGGGGGGACCTAGTCAATGACCTGCAGAGAGCTGGGACCAAAGTAACAAAGGCTACCATCAGTAACACACTACGCCACCAGGGACTCAAGTCTTGCAGTGCCAGACGTGTCCCCCTGCTTAAGCCAGTACATGTCCAGGCCCGTCTGAAGTTTGCTAGAGAGCATTTAGATGATCCAGAAGAGGATTGAGAGAATGTCATATGGTCAGATGAAACCAAAATAGAACTTTTTGTTAAAAACTCAACTAGACGTGTTTGGAGGAGAAAGAATGCTGGGTTGCATCCAAAGAACACCATACCTACTGTGAAACATGGGAGTGGAAACATCATGCTTTGGGGCTGTTTTTCTGCAAAGGGACCAGGACGACTGATCCGTGTAAAGGAAAGAATGAATGGGGCCATGTATCGTGAGATTTTGAGTGACAACCTCCTTCCATCAGCAAGGGCATTGAAGATGAAACGTGGCTGGGTTTTTCAGCATGACAATGATCCCAAACACACCGCCCGGGCAACGAAGGAGTGGCTTCGTAACGGCCCGTCTACAGTAACAGGCTTCAAAAAATCTTGAAGCTGGGCGTGTCTGAAGCTTGGCGATTTTTTGCGAGCAACGCCACCAACAACCAATCACATGAATCTTCCGCCCCCGACATACAAAGCAATAGCAATGTTAAAATGAAGTAAATGGATATAAACTCTCCAAACAGGCGAAAAACCTACCAGTTTCACCCACTGTCTCTGCCACCTCCCTCCATGCCTGATTCCTCCGGGTTGTATCCCGGTAAATAGTTCTGGTCGTAAAGAACCTGGTGATTTTCTACCGTAATATCTCGTTTGGAATATGAGGAAATGAACTGCGGTCTGGCTCTCCCAGCTTGCACGCGGTTTGATTGGCTGCGCTTGCACTGGCGGGATTTTCATAAACGGCATTTGATTGGCTGATGCCAAGCATCGAGCCTCAAAAGTTGAACATTGTTCTCAGACGTATCCTCTTCGTCCTCCATGTAGTCCAACTCCAGGACATCATCCGCGGGGGAGACCATGGTGAGGTCCAGTTGGGAGCCCCAGCTTGACACAGCGCGGGGCTCCGCTCTCGTGGCTGTTGCCGCCACCGGGTCCCAGCCTGACACGGCGCGGGGCTCCGGTTCAGCAGCTGCCGCTGTTATTGAGCCCCAGCCTGACACAGCGCGGGGCTCAATCACCGCGGCGGACGCCCCCATGTCTTGATTGCCGGCCGGCGAAACAGCGAACATGAGGGGGTCCTGTCCCGACAAGCTAGCTTGGCGTGCTAGCCGTCGGCGGAGGCTCTTGATGGTGAAGCGGGCACAATGCCCGCACGAGCCGGGGTTGTTGATAGCCTCCTGGGCGTGTTCCAGCCCGAGGCAGGACGAGCAGACCTGGTGTGAGTCTGTGCCTGATATCTTCAACCCGCAGCCGCAGAGCCAAGCCTCCGAGTCCCTGACTCCTCTGGTGTGAGGGAGAGAAGCGTCCATCTCGTTCGCCGTGGTGAAGGCGTGGAGAGGACCCCCTCGTAACAGGTACGTTGCTGAGAAAAAAATCCTTCCCCACCTGTCGTTAATCCGGAGAAAAAAATCGACGGTGTAGAATTTTTTTCTCAAAGAATATTAACTGGTGTGTTAATACCCTTTTATCTTCCCCTCCTCTGGTGTGAGAGAGAAAAAGAAAAAAACGTCCCCGCTACCTTGGTGTCGGTAGTGAGGAAAGGCAAGCTAGTAACAGGTGTGTTACCAGCTTGAAAAATCAAAACCTTACCTTTAATTCCGAAGAAATAAACGGCGAGGTAGATTGCAACACTAATTGGTGTGTTATTATTCACAGTCTTCTTGCAGAAGTATATATAAAAGTAGCCGGCGAGCGCCCGTCGACCGAAGTTAGCTTGGATAGCTTGGTTCCGTCTGTGGACTGTGTGAGCTAGCCCGGCTACCAATAGAGATGTGCTCTGAAGCGAGAAGAGGTGTTTGAATGATGCATGCGGCGTAGCGCAAGCTACTTATAGGGGGTAGATTCCCTGACGCTGACGTCAAGATCACCAGCCAATCAGGATTGGCGTAATGAGATTGATGCTTCTGTTTGCTCCGCGATGAGGCGCATCCCAGTGAGACATCGAACGGAGTGTTACGAATGAGAACTTTTGACCTCTGTCATTGCCAACAAAGGGTATATAACAAAGTATTGAGATGAACTTTTGTTATTGATTTTCCCGATTTTTTTTTTCTCATTTTGTCTCTCATAGTTGAGGTATACCTAGGATGAAAATGACAGACCTCTCTCATCTTTTTAAGTGGGAGCACTTGCACAATTGGCGGCTGACTAAATACTTTTTTGCCCCACTGTATGTATGTATATATATATATATATTAGTGGTGGGCCGTTATCGGCGTTAACGTGCTGCGTTAACGTGAGACTCTTGTCGGCGATAAAAAAAAATATCGCCGTTAATCTATTCTCAAAGTTGGGTTGGGAGCTGGGTCTATACTACGCAAGCGATGATGACTTTCACCTTGATAATTTAGCGCGGATGTATACCTAGCCGAATTGCACTGTAGGGGGCGAGATCGAGTCTTTGACCTGTGTTTCTTCTACGGTCTATGGATCTGACCCCGGTCAAATCAGCCACATTAAACGTGACATGCTAACATGGATACAGCAGGAATGAAGCCGCGGGGTTTGCTTCAGGGGAAATTTATTTTTAAGAAGCTTCCCGATGGAAACCTCGACAAAAATAAGGTTGTTTGCACCTTGTGCAATGCGGAATTAGTTTACTGTAGGAGTTCATCCAGTCTCAAGTACCACCTAAACGCAAAGCATCCCTTAGCTAATGCGGAAGATGCCGGGCCGAGCACTGATGTAGCGCGGGGGAAGACTCGTCGTCAAACAACTATCTTTGAGTGCAACCGAGGCAAGCCCGTCAGCACAGCTCTATCAGTCAAGCTAACTAGTCTCCTCGCTCAGTGGATTGCCACCAGCTGCAGGCCCATTAGCGTGGTTGAAGATGACGGGCTCGAGCTTGTTCTCCAGGCGGCCACAGGTGACCCATCTTACAAACTGCCTGCGAGGCGAACTATCATGAGGAGAATACATGACCAGCACGCAGAAGAGAAAGCTACGAAAGTTGAGAAGATGGTAGAGGCGAGGTCTGTAGCACTGACTGGGGACCATTGGACGTCCGTTAACAACGACAACTACCTCGGCGTTACAGTACACCTCATCGATGCTAGCTGGGAACTTCACTCCTTCGCTTTAGGTATGCTACGTTATGTCATTTTAAATTACATAATTTAATTTCGTAGCCTTTTAATTACCACCACGTTATGTTTGCTTCTTGATAATTGCTAGTTGTTTACTACTAGTAGTGAAATTATTCTAATTTACTTTGTCTGTCCGTTAGGTGTGATGAAAACAGAGGAGCGTCACTTTGCAGAAGCGTGTGCAAGGCAGTTCCTCGACGTCGCTAATCAGTGGGGGATAACTGACAAAATAAGCACTATTGGAACAGATAGCGCTCCTAATATGGTGGCAGCAGGGAGGATACTTCCATTCGAGCACTTGCCCTGTGTTGCGCATGTTGTACAGAGAGCTATTGTAGTGTCATTTCGGGAAGGTGGTTTTGATGGTGCACTGGCCAAGTGCCGTAAAGTGGTCGGACATTTCAAACACAGTCCGGCCAACTCAGACGAGCTAAATGTCCAACAATCCTCCCTTGGACAAGTTAAGGAGTCACTCGTGCAAGATGTTCCAACACGTTGGAATTCCACTCTTGAGATGATAAAGCGCGTGAGGCGCAACAGAGACGCACTGCACACAACGCTGTCGCTGCAGAAGCACAACCTGGCCCTCCCAACAAATGCGGATTATGAGAAGTTGGCAAAGCTAGAGAAACTGCTGGAGCCATGCAGGTATGGTCTAAAAAGATAGTGTGTTCATGAATTGGCATACAAGTTTTTAAATGTCACTTTGTATGTAAGAAACACCTGCCCTTAAATGTGTAATCTGAGTTAAATTAATCTGTCACTAATAATTTTTTTCTGTCTGTCTGTCTGTCTGTCTGTCTGTCTGTCTGTAGGTACATCACTGAGCTCCTTGGTGGAGATAAGTATGTATCCTGCTCTGTGGTTCTACCTGCCCTGTGCCACCTCCAGCATGCGATGAACATCTCAGATGATGATCCTGCCTATATTGTGCGATTCAAGGCTGCCTTCATCAAGGACCTCAACCAGCGGAGGGAGAAAATAAACCTGGAATGGCTTAAGGTATGTCAGAGTGACCAGAAGATAACTACATTGTATGACCATAATAGACTGTAAAGCCAGATGAATAAGTCATGAAGAAATATGGAGGTTGGATTTGGAAAGTGACATTTTCATCAATCAATAATTATTATTTTTTATTCATCAAAGGTGGCGACTGCTCTAGATCCACGATTTAAGGACCTCAAGTGCTTGCCCAGAGCAGAGAGGGAGCCAGTGCGGGCAAACCTAAGTGAGTTGATGAAGGGAGAAGAACCTGCTCTGCAGCCACTCAGGGAGGAGAACCCTGAGCCACCCAAGAAGAAAACAGCCCTGCTACTGATGGGATCCGACTCAGAATCAGATGAGGAGACACCAGAAGATAGTACAGTGGAGAGGTACAAGGTAGAGCCCAGTGCCAGTCTAGATCAGTGTCCACTGAAGTGGTGGTCAGAGCACACTGCTGTCTATGGTAAGATTGCCCAAATTGCCCGTAAATACTTGGGGACTCCTGCCACAACTGTCCCATGCGAGAGACTTTTTTCTTTAGCAGGCCATATTGTGCAGAAGAGGAGAGCTTGTTTGTCACCAGAAAATGTGAACAAACTGGTCTGCCTGAGTGACTGGTGGAAGAAGGAGAAATAGAGCTTTGACTGACACAAAGCTACTGACTGTAAACAGTTCATTACAACCTGTTATATAGGCCTACTGTTCAACTAAAAATAAACAGTTAATAAACA
The DNA here is from genome assembly GCF_949606895.1 of Notothenia rossii. Classification (NCBI taxonomy): domain Eukaryota; kingdom Metazoa; phylum Chordata; class Actinopteri; order Perciformes; family Nototheniidae; genus Notothenia; species Notothenia rossii. The sequence continues at coordinate 53,747,505 of NC_136906.1, read as the reverse complement.
CAAGTACATCTCATTGTCATTGATTTATTTTCATCACCAATTATCATAGAACAGCTTTCTCAAGCAGTTTGTGATGCATTTTGGAAACTGGAGATGAGCCCCTGGTCTAATGCACCACCTGGCTTGAGAAACCCGTTCTCAAAGACTTACTTTTAGTCATTATTTGGGTAGCACACATATTCTGAATGCCTTCGGCAGAATTCAAATGAGCCATTTTAATCTAGATTAATCTAGATTAATTCCAAGAATACAGTGAGATTAATCTAGATTAAAAAAATTAATCTATGCCCACCACTAATATATATATATATATATATATATATATATATATATATATATATATATATATATATATATATATATATATATATATATATATACAGTGCAATAATTATTTCATGCTAAATGAGGCTCTGTTGCTTGGATATCACTAGATCCTGTGACAGCGTAATATACAGTTGCAAGAAAATGTGAACCCTTTGGAATTACCTGGATGTCTGCATAAATTGGTCATAAAATGTGTTCTGATCTTCATCTAAGTCACAACAATAGACAAACACAGTCTGCTTAAACTAATACCACTCAAACAATAATATGTTTTCATGTTTTTATTGAACACACCATGTAAACATTCACAGTGCAGGGTGGAAAAAGTATGTGAACCCCTAGGTTAAAGGCTTCTTCAAGAGCTAATTGGAGTCAGGAGTCGGCCAACCTGGAGTCCAATCAATGAGACGAGATTGGAGGTGTTGGTTAAAGCTGCCCTGCCCTATAAAAAATACACACCAGTTTTGAATTTGCTATTCTTAAGAAGCATTGCCAGATGCGAACCATGCCTCGCACAAAACAGCTCTCAGGAGACCTACGATTAAGAATTGTTGACTTGCATAAAGCTACAAAGGCTTACAAAAGTATCTCTAAAAGCCTTGATGTTCATCAGTCCACGGTAAGACAAATTGTCTATAAATGGAGAAAGTTCAGCACTGTTGCTACTCTCCCTAGGAGTGGCCGTCCTGTAAAGATGACTGCAAGAGCACAGCGCAGAATGCTCAATGAGGTGAAGAAGAATCCTAGAGTGTCAGCTAGAGACTTAAAGAAATCTCTGTTTGCAAAAGAGCACCTGGAAGTTCCACAGCACTACTGGCAAAATATTCTGTGGACAGATGAAACCAAAGTTGAGTTGTTTGGAACGAACACACAACGCTATGTGTGGAGAAAAAAAGGCACAGCACACCAACATCCAAACCTCATCCCAACTGTGAAGTTTGGTGGAGGGAGCATCATGGTTTGGGGCTGCTTTGCTGCCTCAGGGCCTGGACAGATTGCCATCATCGACGGGAAAATTAATTCTCAAGTTTATCAAGACATTTTGCTGGAGAACTTAAAGACCCTGTGAAGTGTGCACCTGTGCATGATCTGTTATGCTAATACGTATAGTAATGACCAAAATTGTCCATTGGAACCCATATCAAAAGATGTTGGAATAGCAACGAATTTGACAAGTTTTGAATTTGCCGGGGAAATCTGCAGTCGACCTTCGCCTTCGTGGGCGTGGCTTGCGATCTATTGCGTGACTTCACGAGATGGACGAAGCCGCACTGTTTACATTCACCACCGTTCATTTTTTCTCTTTTTCAAAGTCGAATTTCTCAACGTTTTTGAGCTAGTATTTTCCTGGAAAGTGTGTCGGAGTCGACTGGAAGTGATTGCCAATCGAGAAAAACTGACAATGGAGGCAACAGTGAAGAAAGAGGGATGAAAAACACAGGGGAAACGATGCATTGCCGCTGGCTGTAGTAATGTCAAGTCTGCCGAAGTGGCGATGTTTCTGTTCCCAAAAGATGAAGGTGAGCCTGGCTGGTGTCATTGTTTCGTAGATTCTTTGATTGATCATGATAAATAAAGGCCACTGGTCGATTCGAGAGAGAGAGAAAGAGAGACTGAGAGAGTTACAGGGTTGTCGTTAGCATCTGGTGCTAGCTCGGAGCTAACGGAGATTAGCTGTTTCAACAATAAGGAGAGGGAGAGTGCTCTCCTGTGGGACTGAGAGAGATAACGTCAGCTCAGGGAGGTAAACTGTAGCCTAAGTTATCTCAGTGGGTTTGGTCACCTATGTAAACAAATATTTCCATCTATGTAATATTAGTTGTATAAAATAGGTTAAGAAATCCTTCCAATGTTTTTTGATTATTGAAATATATGTTTCATATGAGTGTTGAGAGCTGTATCCATAAATCTCTTAATGTTGCCCTCAAAGTGCACCAGATTGATCACTTTCCTCATCTATCCTGTCCGAAAAGCTGTCCAAATCAATCATTTCTCTCAGACTAGTATCACTTTCCAAAATCTCCGCCATGTTTACAATCGCAACTGGGTACATCTTGTGACGTCACAGCCACTATCGTCTGCAACTTCCGTTAGGCTCAGACGGCAAAATTAATAATTCATTAATTCATTAATTATGAATTATTAAAAATTATTTTAGCCATGAACAGGCACAATGATATGTAAGGAATGAAACTGCCATTTCATTTTGGTGCAAAAACATGCACTTCACTGGGTCTTTAAGGCCATCTGTCCACCAATTGAAGCTCATCAGAAGATGGGTGATGCAACAGGACAACGACCCAAAGCACAGAAGTAAATCAACAACAGAATGGCTTCAACAGAAGAAAATACGCCTTCTGGAATGGCCCAGTCAGAGTCCTGACCTCAACCCAATTGAGATGCTGTGGCATGACCTCAAGAGAGCGATTCACACCAGACATCCCAAGAATATTGATGAACTGAAACAGTTTTGTAAAGAGGAATGGTCCAAAATTCCTCCTGACCGTTGTTCAGGTCTGATATGCAACTATAGGAAACGTTTGGTTGAGGTTATTGCTGCCAAAGGAGGGTCAACCAGTTATTAAATCCAAGGGTTCACATACTTTTTCCACCCTGCACTGTGAATGTTTACATGGTGTGTTCAATAAAAACATATAATTGTTTGTGTGGTTTTAGCTTAAGCAGACTATGTTTGTCTATTGTTGTGACTTATATGAAGATCAGAACACATTTTATGACCAATTTATGCAGAAATCCAGGTAGTTCCAAAGGGTTCACATACTTTTTCTTGAAACTGTAAGTACATAACGATTGATGTGTAAATGAGCATAATTACTAACTAGCCGCTAGCTGCTAACTGCCGCCTCGTTAATATCAAATCCATCATAATAACAATCCAGTACCATGCTGTCATGAACACGCGGTGCTGTTACGTGTACGCAAATTGACGTGCTTGATGTGAACGAGCATTTTGGGGGGCATGGTTAAAGTTCCGCATGCGCTATGAGCGCATATACGGGTACTTCTCAGGCATGCCGGGTAATCTGTGACGTTTCCCTTTCTCAAAAGTTGGGCCATTTTATCATCATGCGCCAATGAGCAACTCTCATAGGAATGAATGACTCCCCGCCTCCCACGCTGTATCCAGTTCTTATTATACATCCATGGTGTTTCTCAATTCGCGAGTATGCTTGCTTGGTAGCACATGTCTGCCGAGCATCTTGCTTCAGTAGCGAGTCAAGAATACTTCCTGACATTTGGAAAACAAAGAGTGGAACAGGCCAGCAAGTGTGCGTCATATGAGAGGCCCTGCCTTACATTTTCCGCCACAGATTTCGGAAATTGGTCCGTGCCGTACATTCATATACCGATAGAGTGGTGAAGTCCCTCCCCTTCTGGTGGACCTCCATGGGACCTTATTTCGGAAAAATTATGTATTGAAGTCAATGGAGAGAGAAAGATTATCTTCCAATCCCGTTTGAATTGTGCCACAAATTACACATATGATGTTTGTCAATTTAAAAGATAATTTTGCAAGTAAAAAAAAAAAAGAAAAATTTGTCGTAAAACTGTGAAGTAACACATTTTTTTGTGTGAAACGATCAATGAACTACATCTCTGGTCTTGCAGAACTGCACACGTCACCAAGATGGCCGTCACTACTGTCTTGCTAAACAAGGGATTGACTACCCTCACTATCACCACAATGAAACACGTCCAGAAGAATGTCATGCAAAGCTGCCTGCCTGCCTGCTTTCCTTTGATTCTCTCTGAACCGCCTGATCTTTTTAATGTTTAATGTCAACCATTTGTGCAGATAGCATGAAGTAGAAAAGATCGCTGATGCTAATGTAGCGTTAGCGTTAGAATTTCTCCCCCGGGCTTAAATGGTGTATTATAGAATGATCACACCAGTGTGACAGTACTCTTCAAAGGGTTCACGAAATATGACTACTACTCTTACTGTTTAACATTTTGGGTTACTTAATGTTACTTCATGTTGAGGCTAATAAAAATGACAAGGCTGTAATGCTAACTACAATGCTAAGTTAGCTACCTAGCTAGTAATGCTACTAGCTAGGTAGCTAACTTGATCCAGCCACTCCTCGTCCTTTCATAAGACGGGAAGTGAAATAACGAGCAAGACCCATTGCTGGTATGATAACAACCTGGTACTAAGCACACAGGCATCTTGTTAAAGTTATCTTATCTTAGCTATCTCTTATATTTAGCGGAGGAAAACAATTGTGACATCAGTTATGACATCACTTACGCGACTCTGGGATTTGTAGTCTTTCTAGTTGCGTATTTTTCATAGTCCTATATTTCAACAGTTTTACGACAAACTGTGACTTTTTGACATGGAAACAATTTTTAAGATTGACAAACAACATATGTGTAATTCGTGCCACAATTCAAACGGGATCGAAAGATAATCTTTCTCTCCCCATTGACTTCAATACATAATTTTTCCGAAATAAGGTCCCATGGACCGGAAGTAGATGGGCGTGACTTGGCCACTCTATAGCAGCACCATTTGTCCAGCGGCTTAACGGTATACCAATACCGTCCAATCAGGTACTGGTATTGACTTAATACCGGTTCTCGATACCCATCCCTAATCATGTGTGATGCTTTCATTCTCGGGTTAAGAATTGTTGATTTTATGGTAAGAGAATAATTATTAAAAGTAAACAGTACATGTTTTCATGCTCACTTAGATTCCACAAATTCAAAATAGTTAAAGTAGAAAGGATATCTTTCCTTGAAATATTTCAAATGTATAAAGAATGTAGCATTTTCCAATTAAGACGTTTGATATGTAGACATTATGCAGAACATCAGGAATTTGCTTCTCAAATTTGTTTTTTTACCGCAGCTTAAGGCGCGCAGCATCTTGCCTTATCACACTCACACACGCACGTTGGTTATCAGCTAACCAACAGCATCCGACACTAGTGTATGGATGTTATGCACAAAAAATGTCCCTCATGTCTTCTAGTATAATAATGCCTATGAAAAACTTGGATATGTGAAAAAATGTCAACATGTCAACATGAGCTTTCTAAAGAGGGTCACTGTTTTTTCGCAAGGTCAAACAAGCCCTCTATAGGCGGAAATCCCATTTGAACGCAAAGGCGCATCAATTTAGAGTGTTAAAGATTGCATGTCATCTTAAATATTAGTGGAATATTCATTTTAATGTTGAAAAGTTACACAACTTGTACCTTTTTTGCTATACAAGGGATGTGTAATGTTATAGTTTCTAAGACTGTGCAAATAAAAGAAGGTAACTAAAATAAGAAACATTTAAGGAGTATAACTTTGCTATGGTACCAATAGGAATTAATACATCGAAAATAACTCCTAACACTAACAATTGGATATTAGTATAATAGCACTTTGCGTAAGAGAAAATCATCATAAACAGACAGAAGAATGCCAGACTCTTTGTGTACTTGATACTAGTGCAGGCAGAGGGGGTTCTGAGGCTGTCAGGAGTGTGAGAGAATCGACATGTGGGGAGATGTGAGGAGTGGAAAGTGAGGAAGCCATGTTAGTTTTGAAAAAGAGTGAGGGCTGTGGTGAGGAGAGAGAAGGAGAAGTGGAGAGAGTTTCAGATCGGAGTGAACTTATCAGTGAGCTCATGTTATCACCTGCTACACCTGCAAGTTTATATTTACAAGCCAATGATCCGATTGTCCTTCTTTTTTTATTTTCAATTGCAAAGGAGTAAACTAATTATAAAAAATAAATCCTGCTTCCCTCAATGGTCAATGGTTATAAGTGGTATTTCCTGTTTGAATGTTATGGGGGGCGTGTGGCGTAGTGGTTGTCCGTAAGTGTTGGGATCAGGGGGTCACAGGTTCAAACCCCACTGCAGTCAGCATGTTGTTGTGTCCCTGGGCAAGACACTTCACCCCAAATTGCTCCTATGGGGACTGTCCACAGTATTGAGTATGTAACTCGCTTTGGATAAAAGTGTCTAACAAGTAATGTAATGTTGAGTGCATGTGCTGATGACAGCTAAACAAGTGTATTCACAACAGACAGACACTTCACGTCAATCTGGGTCTGCTCCTTTAGTGTGGGCATTAAACAACCGATCTCTAGAAACTCTAGTCAGAACACTGGCTGTGGCTCAGGGGGAAAATGGACATCAACCAATCGGAGGGTCGGGGGTTTGATCCCCAGCCCCTGCAGTCTACATATCCAAATGTGCTTGGGCAGAACACTGAGCCCCAAATGTTTTGCGTATGCATGGCCATAGATCTAAACTTAAAAGAGCATAGAAATACACTACATAGATAAAACATATCTCGTATAGATTTATGAGATGTTACTGAGCCTGGCGGCTGTTTATATAGTCTGCCTCAGATAACTGTCAGGAGCTCAACATTTTTGCATATATTTTATTTACTGAGACTATTCATGTAAATGTGCTGGGCTCCAGTTCATCTGATTTGCATACATTGCTGCATCTGAGGCCAGACCTTTTATCTTGCAAGAGAAAAGTTAAGAGGAAACAGTCAGATGTTATCAGCTCAACTAAAAGATCACCGACTGAATGAAAATGAAAAATCTAAGATATTCATGTCTCTGACTAGATCATTGCTGGTAATAACAGGTAAAGGATGAGAAACGACACATTCAGGTAGAAAACCACCACGACAAACAGAAGGCTAGTCGGGAGAACATTGCAGCGCTCAACAGAAATGTACTGTAAAGTAACTTTATGATGTATGTATTGAATGCTGAAATATTCCTGACTCTGTATTCTCTTGTTAAAACTAGTTGGTGTAAAGTGATGCTGGAAAAAAATAGTTTCTCAGACATGATCTGTGTGAAGAGATGGGCGTCATAGAGGAGGGAATATGTGATATCTTTCAAATATGAGGCCAATTTTCTCTCCTGGAATATTACAAAGTGTTTCGATTGATGAAACTCATTTCAAAACAGAGAGAGAAATAGTTGTAATGAATGACAAAAGAGAGCTATAGAAAGCTGGAGTGGAGTGGATGTAAATGACAGACTTCTGTATGGAAAGCAACCAAAACGCTCGCAAACTTCAACACTGGAAAGGTGTGAAGGAACGGGGATTCAGAAGATTAACAATAGCAAGCAGTTCTTATGGTGTACACTGGCCCCTTAAGAGGTGTCACTATATCTCTGACTCACTCAATGTTTTGACTGGGCTGTGGTCTCACTCTGAGTCACACACAACAGTGCTCCAGAGTTCACCCCTGAGACTTTTTTTCTGAACAGGAGTCCCTTCAAATACATAATGTCTCTTCAAATACATAATGTATGTGCCAAAACATAGACTTAGCGAAGTCCTTATAAATGACAAATGTCCACATAGTGTATTTTTATGTGTCTATGACTACGTTCACTTCTTCCAAGACAGACTAGCATCGCAACCTTGCCGTTTAGTATCTGTTTGTGCTACTATATATTTGTCTGACATTGTTTTTTCACTGTGATCTCCATCCAGAATATGCTCTCAAACTTGTGTATGGGGGATAAAACACTCGCCGGCAGTAACATCCAGGGTGCTCTCCTAATCCGCTCAAACAAATCAGCTTTTGGTCTTTTTTATGATAGTTTCCATTTGAAAGACAGGGCCAATAACTGGTTTTCCTTCGATTTCCACAGTGACATCACTAAAGGTTTTTCCTTAAGATATATTCACATCCAAGCGCTCAGGATGGCTGAACTAAAACGTTGGGTGCAGCATTTTTTTTTTATTGGCGACTACTTTTAATATTGGAAAAATAAAAAAAGGTTACTATGTTGATAAAGGCCCCAACTGTTAAGTGTAAAAAAAAAAAAAAGGCTGAAAATCTACACTGCCTGGAACTTGTAAAATGAAAAAGGACGAATGTCTATCAGTAACTTCAATGAGTCTCTGTATCTTTTCAATGAAAAAGATTGTTGCCGTCTCAATTACTGTTCTGAATTTGAAAAATGGGTTTGTGTTTTGATCATTTAACTTTTCAATTAACTTTCACTTTCGTAATGTTGCTAATATTTCATGTGAAATACGTTGTTATATTAAAAAGGACATATTGCTTTTCTATTGAGTTGAGCTCTAACAACATGTCTTATTTCACAGATACTGTATATATTTAGAGGTTGCGTCACACTTACTCTGCCCTTCCTCTCCTCTATGTCGGGGCTCGGCAGGCGGGCCTTTAGTTTGACCGAGCCTTCCTTGAAGATATCTCCGAAGCCCACGCCTCTGATCTTCTTGGGCTGAGCAACTACTCCGTTCCCTGAGGCGGGCTGAGGGGATGTGGGGGTGGAGCCGCTTTCCATTCCACTTCCATCTGCGGGGGAGATAAAACAGGGTGAGATGGGGGGTGATTTAATAAGCGTCCAGTCTTACTGCTTGGCCTCCTGCTGCAATACTCTATACCGTATATTAGAACTGATCTTGAATAAGACATTTTCGCTTCAAGACACAAGAAGGTGTTCAAATTGTGAATTCATCAAAACTACCTAGTAGCAGTTTTTAGAATGTTAATACTCAAGACCTGATTAAAAAAAGAAACAGATGCATGATGGGAAACGATGGTATGATAGTTGACACAAAATGATATGTTCTCACATTGTTGCGTTTAAATGTAACCACTTCATATCCAAAGAAGACAGACAAACAGGAAGTGAACACTAACAGGAACACGGTATGGGCTCTGCAGCGTTTAAAGACTGGTTCATGGAAAACTAAATGTGAACAGACAGTTACAGTTGTTGGACAGTTACAGAAAACCTTGATCAGTGCTGCTGTTTTTTAAGTTACGTTGCTGTTCCAGCTGTTAGTACGCAGTGGAATAGACAATTTTCATCTTAGCGGAAACAATACGATCATTTTTAAAGGTTACCTACAGATGTAGCACTTCATTTCAGACTCCAGCTTACAGCTTACAGCTTCCTGCCTACGACCTGCCTAACGGTACGTCTACACTACAGGCATCAAAAAATGCTTTCAACGCTTCGCCCATTCACTTGAATGGGGTGACGTAGAAGATTTGTAATCTTCGCCGAACTGCATTGTGGGGAGCATAGCATGGCTTTGCAAGCATCACGAGCATCTATCGGCATCAAAAGTTGAACAATGTTCAACTTTTGAGGCTCGATGCTTGGCATCAGCCAATCAAATCCCGTTTTTGCAAATCCCGCCAGTGCAAGCGCAGCCAATCAAACCACGTGCAAGCTGGGAGAGCCAGACCGCAGTTCATTTCCTCATATTCCAAACGAGATATTACGGTAGCAAATCACCCGGTTCTTTACGACCGGAACTATTTACCGGGATACAAACCGGAGGAACCAGGCATGGAGGGAGGTGGCAGAGACAGTGGGTGAAACTGATATTTTTTTCGCCTGTTTGGAGAGTTTATATCCAGTTTGCTTCGTTTTAACATTGCTATTGCTTTGTATGTCGGGGGCGGGAGATTCATGTGATTGGTTGCTCGCAAAAAATCGCCAAGCTTCAGACACGCCCAGCTTCAAGATTTTTTCATGCCTGTAGTGTAGACGGGCCGTAAGACCAGTATAGAGGAATGTTAAGCCCTCCCACTATTTTCCAAGAGGGCGTTGCCAGATTTTCAATTTCAGGTTTTAACCAGGAGATGGCGCTTCATTCACAAATACAGAAAGACAAGTTTCATGGACTTTCAGTTGTGTTTTGAAGAGCATTTGAACACATCGATATTTTAGATCAACTAAAGTATATCTAATCTTGTGATTCAATAATATATAGTCTTTATATATTAAATAATCATAATAATAATGTAAATGTTTACATTACACTTCTTTATTTGTTATGCTCATACTTTTACCTTTACAATCGTTTGCTTTAATATGCAATATATTTTTTGTATATTTTTGTGTTTGCTTCCTCCTGCTCCCTTTCGGACACATACTGTATGATTTATTATTATTATTAATATGAAGATAGTATTAAGATAAGATAAGATGTTACTTTATTGATTGAACATTTTAGTTTAGAATGTGCTGTCCCACGGTAATTCAGAAGGCTCACAGGTCACATTCTGACCATAATTTAAAACAATAGGTGCTTTCACACCGTCTACAGTTTGATTTGTATAGAGGGAGCTCTGTGGCCAGTGTTCGAATTACCCATTTGCTTTCGGGGAAGCCCTATTATTCAGTGCACATCCTGCTACTAAATATATCACACGCACGCTCTGTTGGCTGGCGCAGCAGCAGTTGAGTAAAGTTGGAACGATATTGGCAGATTCAGATTTCACGGATCAATAACTCATGAACAAAACGTTATTCAGACACAAATGACGTCTCCCAAGTACCGTGGTAAGGTTGACAACGAACTACATTTTTATCAAAAAAAGCCAATACGTGCTGTCCTCCAAACTGGAAACATTACATTGGTCTCTATCCGCGGCCAGAGAAGAAATGAGTGCTCAGGGACCGTCTGCAAAGTGTAACTCCGAAAAAAGAGAATACAATAATATTCAATCACTATTATACAGCTTATTACTACCAAACTCACCACACACATCAATAGTCTCCTGTTGGTCAGACTACAGCAGAGAGTTTGGAAGAATGTGCTTTTGAATAATTTTGGTGAATATTTCTAATGTAAAATCTTCAATAAATATGGCATCATCTTCAATAACGTTACTATTATACATTATATTTATACGAAACTCACTACACACATCAATAGTCTCCTGGTGGTCAGACTACAGCAGAGAGTTTGGAAGAATATGGTTTTGAATAATTTTGGTGAATATTTATAATGTAAAATCATGGCATAATTTTCAATAACCGTCTATACCTCCTGGATCATGGGTGTAATCCTAGACGTTACACAAGAGCAGATGGCCAGGCAAGAGCTACTGATTATTCAAAGTATTTGCATCCCTTTAGTACTGTAGGCTTGAGAAAGGAGACTGAACTGTGTCTACAGGCAACTTCCAGCGTTATTATAATCAATCAATCAATCAATCAATAATTCTTTTTAACCAATACATTTAGAATATAAGCTTCCCTTTTTTTCTTGTTCCTGTTGAGAAAAATAAAAAATGAATACTGTGTAAATGAAATTATTGTTTTGCACCTGTATATTATAGAAAATAACACTTATGTTTACATATTCCATAGGTTTTTCAGGTCACATTTGATCTATATGATGGAGCCATTGGATTTGTCAATATAAGAAATCAAAACCAAACCATATTCTTCCAAACTCTCTGCTGTAGTCTGACAACCAGAAGACTATTGATGTGTGTAGTGAGTTAGGTAGAAATATACTGTATAATAGTAACGTTATTGAAGATGATGCCATATTTATTGAAGATGTTACACTATAAATATTCCCCAACATTACTCAAAAGCACATTCTTCCAAACTCTCAGCTGTAGTATGAGCATCAGGAGACTATTGATGTGTGTAGTGAGTTTGGTAGTAATACTTTATAATAGTGAAGTGATTGAATATTATTGTATTCTCTTTTTTCGGTGTTGCACTTTGCAGACGGTCCCTGAGCACTCGTTTCTTCTCCGGCTGCGGAAAGAGACCAATTTAATGTGTCCAGCTCGGAGGACGGCGCATATTGCCTTTTTTTTATCAACATGTGATTATAGTTGTCAACCTTATCACGGTACTTAGGAGACGTCATTTGTGTCTGAATAACGTTTTGTTCATCAGTTATTGATCCGTGAAATCCGAATCTGCCATATTGTTCTAACTTTACTCAACTCGCAGCAGCGCGGATTCGATCAATTGCTATAAAAACACTCTGCTACTACTACAGACGGTGTCACTACAGACGGTGTCACTACAGACGGTGTCACTACGCCGGCGGCTGTGGCCGTTGTTGAAGCGAATCCAAAAGCTGTGACGCTTGGCTGTTTTCGTTTTGCCATATTTTTTATTATAAAGCCAGAGTTAACAAAATATCAATATGAACATTTCAAATACCGCGCCGGCATCACCGCCGTAACCATAGCAACTTAAGTAAGAATGCAGCGCCGCCACGTAAAGATGGCAACACCCAGACATATTCACAAATATAAAACAAATATTCAGAAACTGTAATGAACAATAAGTATTATTTATTTCAAGATCTGTTATTTACAGAAACTCAACATTTCTAATCTGTGTGACACAAATATGCACGATTGTTTGGGGCTCCCCCTATTTATCTCAAAGTCAGCCATCAAGGGAGCTCCCTCCCTCTTCGGGGGAGCCAAGCTCCCCCTGGCTCCCCCCCATTTCAAACAGTGTCTGTGGCTGAATGGCCAGCGATTAGGTGCGGCGCATTTATCATAGGTGATCAGGGCTAACTGCCTGCCGTCAGATTTCATTTAGAAAACAGATCTGATTTTAAGACTATTTCTGCGCTCATAAAGAATGATAACAATAAGAGTAATGCGTATTGAACTGGTTTCATTAATTAGTGAGTTTATTTAACACTGGAACCGCCAATCGGGTCAATTTGTGTGATGTGTGTTGTGTGTGTGCAATGTAACTTTTTTTCAATAAAATATTAAAGTCTCCCAGTCCGTGACTTTTCCTGAAAGTGTGTTATGTAGCACCCTATGTTGTTAAAAATTGCATTCTAATAGCGGGATTTGACGGGTTTAGGTAGGCCTATGCAAAAACCTCTGGCGGTTCTAGTGTTAAGGTAATTAGGTACAGTACAAGCCCTTTTTTATCAGTAACGAATTTAGCAGTTGAACATAAAAGTCAACTAACTGAGGGTCACTTGCAATGACAGTGTTGTGTCTAACTGTAAGTTTCTCACTCAGAGTAACCTACAGTTAATTTAGCTGCTGAAGAAGAAAGATCAGGGGCGGAGGGGGGGGGGGGAGAGAGCTGTGGTTGATGGGCCATTAGTTGTTTAAATACACAGCTGAGAGCTGCCGTTTCATTCAGACTGTTTAAACAACTGTAACAACGGACTGTTTTTCTTAGCGGATGCATGTCAATTTAAATCAATACATACAACTATTTTTTAGATCAATAAAAACATTTTCTAAATCCATAAAAGCATTTAAATTAATACTGGGAGTCATGTCGTTACTTTGTTGAGAATGTGGCCGTGTAATAAGCGGGATAATTTGCAGCGACTTGTTCCTTATGGGGAATATAGCACCCGTCATGCAGATAAGGATCCCTCCGCTACACTTTGGGATCCTGATTTGCCGACGAGGCTCCATTAAAATATACATATTTTTGGTGAATTACTGAATTTAGGCACGTTAATAACGTTTTAATGAAGTTGAATACAGTATATTCATACGTGTCAGTGATTTCATGTCAATTCGGCGAACATAAACATAAATGATCGTGGTGAAGATGATTAAATTAGGATTACAAATCGAGAGCCGGGCTGCATTTCCTCCTGTTTGTTTTTTTCGACTAAACAACATTATTTTGTTAAATAACAACATGGTGATGTTTTGTAAATGATTACATGTCTCTTATTTAGCACAGTAGTATGATATCCGTGACATATGGATCTTAACAAAGTTCCGCTGTACATCCAGCGTACTGTATCTGACTTTATTTCACATGAGCTCCAGTGTGGAACCCCACTGCACCCCTTGGTGGATCAATGATCCATTGCAGCTGGCTTCATTATAATTTCATTTATCTATCACGGGGGCGGTCTCAAGTCAAGCTGGAGGTTTTCCCTTGAGCGAGGGCAGATCACGTACCAATCACGGCCCTCGCGTTTCAAACTGTCTGAAATGAATCGCTACATCTGTATCATGCTATTTTTAGGCAATAGCATAGGACTAAAAAAGATGTCTAAGAAGTGTTTTGCTCAAAATACCAAACAGAGGGTGCAGAGCTTATGCCTGCTCATGCGGGAGATTCTACAGCAGATTCTACGGCAGATTGTCAGCTAAACAATACCGTGATTTAACACCATATCATGTTCCAAACCACATCAAGGATTATTTCTGAAACAGCATGCAGCTCAAATGCTTTTTGTCTCGTCGGTTCACCACAAGGACAGTTAAATGTATTTCCTGCTTCTTTACACATACTCTTTCCAGTACAGGTTAGCTCTGAGTGTTAGAATGCTTGCTAATGTAAACAAAGACCATATTACGTCCAAAACAGTCGTGCATTGATTCTGATACAGCGCCGTTTCTGATAGGGCCGTGGGCGTAAAGCCAGCCCACATTTAAGATGTTGCGTTATATAGGACGCAAATCTGGATCAGCTCCGTTGTACCCCCGTTTTTAGACAAGTGGGTACGGAGGAAAATAGAGAGGGTTTTATTTTCAGACACTTTGTGAGTCTCCTTACACACCAGGGACACATATTTATGTATAAAAGACATACAAAAGTGCTTTTTTCATGATAGGTACCCTTTAAATTAATTTACCATTTTCAAATCAATATTGTAAGTCAAGTCGTTGGTTTATTTAGTACATTGTTGTCTAATATGCGGAAAGACGAACATCGACAGGGTGGTCAGGATCCCCATGTGTAGCTAAGTAGCAAATTTGTAAAAGGCAGTTATGATATTTGACCCTACACTATATGTTCTCACATTGTAGCGATTAAATGTAATCCCTTAATATCTAACCTCAAGCTGTAGATCCTTACATGTGTACACACACCTCATACACAGCAGTAGATCCCAGTCATATAACTAGCAGACTAAAAGGCTCAGAAACATCCAGCTGCAGACTGAACACTCAGCCAAGCTGCTTGTTGAGACCTGTTTCACCTGTCCTGCAATGACAATCTGAACACCACCTTTTCTACACTTCACGTACAATACAATAATAATCATCATAATGAAACAAAAACAACAATTTCAAAATGTTCTGTCTCAACGAGTTCTCCAAAGTCTAACAGTCTGACAGAGGTATTAGAAATAGACTGTGCGCATAGCATCTGCGATTACAGCCACAGTAACATTTAAGAAGAACCAGAAATTCAGTCAATTTGCTTATTTCAAGCAAATGCACTTGCCTTGGGATTTTCTGGTATCGTCCCTAACCAAACATACATTTCCAGCATACCTTTTTTAATGTCTGATCCCAACTGAGCTGCATCATTCACACTAATGAGGCCCATCTTGTTTGCAGTTGCTATCTCACCAGTCTCCTCTGCCGCCGTGTCGTTGGACTCCCCCTCCTCTCCAGAGGCATCCAGCTCTTTGACAAAGTTGGAGGGAAACAGTCCTGACTTGCCGTTCGCGTTGCCGCTCCACCAGCCCTCTTCAACCTGCACAGAAAGGACATTAGGAGATATAATCCACCTGACATGGTAATGTTTTTGTCATTTTAAATGCAACCTACTGCAACACCCACTAACATCTGGCTTTGTTCTCAGTGACACAATGAAAATGATTGTGGTATTTATCTCTTGCAGATCTGCTTGGCACAGATACATGAAAACATTAAACCAGGGTGGACAGGCTAATGGGAAAGTAAATGGATAATCATTGAAGACAGGTATGTCCAAACAAGTATGTCTAAATCCCTATTAATAAAAGTAATTATAATAAATTAACATACAATCAATATGCTTTCTTGGACGTCACTGGAGTCTCTTTTGATAGAAACAGCCATTTTACTTTTTGTCCTATAACGCACTTAATCAAAACCTCTTTCTGCAATTCCAACAAAAATCGCCTCTATTTGGAGGGTTTGAACGGTAGACTAAAAAAAGTAAACTAAACTGCTTTGTCTGTTCAGTTTAATACATTGGACACATTGTGAAGTGTTGTTGTGGCGTTTGATACACGTTACATATGTAAAAAGAAATGCATTCTCGCTTACCGACAATATGAAAGGAGTCAGGAATTGACTACTACACAGTGTTTCTTGTGTTTAAAATACTTTGCATGTGCCTACGAATTTAAGTATATTTTTCCACACACACATCCCTTTAATTTATAAAAAAAAAACAATCCTGTGTCTTTCCTGTTCTGACTTGCAGAACCACAAATAACTATTTAACAGTTGGTGTATATTCAGTGGTTAAAAAGTGGTTGTAATGTACACCTATAACAGTGTCTCAAATTACAGACCAAAAATAGATTGTTTATCCAAAACACTAAAAGGTGACCAATGGAAAAAGGCAAGGCCATGGCAGATATCTCAAACATGTATACTCCTCCTAGCTTCTCCAAAAGCACTGTTATCAGAAGTGTCGTACACATATTGGACATTTACATTGCATAAAGACAAAGCATGCATAAAGACAAAGCATGCATTAAATACCTCTTCAGTGATGTCTACGATGTCTCCGATCTTCAGCTCCAGCTCATCCTCATTCTGTGGCTGATAGTCAAACAGAGACTTGCACTGTCTCCTTTTAGGCTCTGTGAAAGGCGGGTCAACAAATCACCAGCTTAGTTAACGAACCTGTTGTATGGCCTCACATGTGCATGTTGGTTAGTGCAAGTCTGAGTTTAATCAAAAGGGAAGGGCTCGGCTGTGTGAAGAGCATGTTTTCATCTCTGCTCAAATGTCAAAAGGGGGCGGTGTAAGAACTGGCAAGCAAGCAAAGGGTTAATCAAGGAAGCAGCAGAGCATTAAAAATGCTCTGAGAATGTTCCAAAGGTGAGTCTGTGGCAGGCAGCAGGCACACCCTGCTCAACTATCTGAAAATATAACCACTAAACAAGAGGTAGTATTGGTGTGATTGTGTTTAAAGACGTTTTCAGCAATGCAACAAAAGATGCCGCATGTGTTTGAGCTGATCTATGAAGGAGAATATGAACTTGGCAGTAACGTAAGCAGTTTATTTGTCAGTGAATACAGCTACAACTCCTCAAGCCTCAGGCCAAGTTCCCATGTCTTGCCACCTGCTGATTAAAGTGAAGAGGGTTAGCCCCAAAATTGGCATCTACTCTAGCTCATTGTTAATTACGGTAGGCTCACTTTGAATGTGTACCAGCTACATAGTTGTGCGTTGATGACCTATTTATGTAGGCCGCCCCGGATGTTAGCATCACAAAGGCTCCATCAACAAAAAATGTTATTGGATTTGGGAAATATTGCATAAAACACGTTTTTGGGCAGGATCATTACCTACATTAACACCACTTTAATGATTTCTGAAGCGTAAATGCAATCACCAGAAGTAGAAATCTAATGTTAGGCTATAAAGGGACTACATCATAATCACATGACTTCCCGTCACAATCACTTTTTGTAAGACTCATAAGCTTCAGACATTAATCAGTGGGGTATTTACTTACACATTTGATACTGTAGAACAAGAAGTAAAAAATCTCTTCAGCTTGTGTTAACCACAGATCTTATTTCAGGCATCTAACCACAAACAACTGAACTAAAAACCAGTGACTTTGAGACAAAGGAATCAGAAGAATAATACTGACAAATACTGACTCATTTCCAGGTCCTTCCTGCACCACTCTATTCTCCTTTTAATGACAATGAATGGAATCACTGTTTCTTCAATTAGTAGATGATCTATCCATCCTTAGCCAGTTGTCCTATTATACTGTATGTCAATTTGTATTGCTCAAAACGCAAAACATCACCATTAGCATCATTTTACAGTTGCATTTTTCCCTGCAGTTGAACTATTTGAGGTCCTAAAAAAACCTTGCCATTATGTAAGAATAGAAACTGTAGCTTGGTTGAAAAAGACAAAGAAAAAACTCATGATAGGATCTTTGAGCAAGACTGGACACGGTGTTGGTATGCAACACACAAATATGCATGAGAGGACACACAAGCCCACAGACAGCACACACAGGTGAAAACATATTTGTGTTGACCCATTGCAGTAAACCACAACTCATCCAGGCAGTTATACACATGTGATTACTGTATCTTACTCTTTGAAGCTGCTGGGGGCTGAGGCAGGAAGCCCCCGGTGGGGATGCCGATGGTGCTCATTCTCTGGACCAGGTTGGCCACGTTTCCTGCGCTCTTCTCTCTCCTTAGAGGCAGAGAGGCTTCTTCTTTCGGCTCAGTCTTTGTTTCCTTGACCTCTTTGGATTCCTTCTTCAGTTCCTACAACAAAAAAACACACAGGAATAAGTCATAAGGCTTGTTTCCCCCCTGGTTTTTAAATGGTTCATTTGGTACCTTTTATAAAGATTATGTTTTATCACGTCACTATATCCAGACAGTAGAAATGAGCCAAAACTCCCAAAAGTAAACCATCCAATCAAAGCCAAGTATTACCTGGAGCAAACTATGCAGCCTTAATACTGATTGATACCTGCAACTAGGGGTTGGCGATATTGAAAAATATATTATCACGATATTTTTCAAGCAGTATCACGATAGACGATATATATCACGCTATTTTTTCATGTCGGTTATTATGGTTATTTTTCAAGTTACTTAACAGTACAACCACCTACAAGGTAACAGAAACTAAAACAAAAAGGAGTAACAGACCAAAATAGCATTTCAAGCTGGTTTTATTTCTGAAATGAATCCCTGAATGAACAATTCAACATTTTGATATGGCTTCAAGGCACAGTTTCTCAGTATAAAAATGAACTTTCTGAGGTAGCACTAGCAGTGAACATCAATAAACATTAAAAGGAGGGTAAAACATAACTAAGTCAAACATAAAACATCAATGAGGAAAAGTCAGTGCCAAACAATTAAAATGTAAACTTTAGACTTGAAGTGCAATAAAAGACTTTAGCATAACTGAAGGGAAAAACTATATAAATACCTTATTGATTAAATAAAATATAAGCCAACAGAATCAAACAAGACAATAAATAAAGACAATAAATAAAGTGCAATACTGTCTATGTTCACACCCAAGCCCAGTAGTGTAGTAGCAATGCGCTGCGGCCACAGTTCATATACGCAACACATCTGACTCGTTGGAGCTAATCTGCAGCACCCAACTCGCTTCAATAACCCTAATGAAGATCTGATTGGAACCCGACTAGAAAACCGCCAACTTTGTGCATTATATGAGCATAATTGTTCAGAGTGAATCAAGAGACATTGAGTGATTCAGCTCTTTCTCACACACTCACTCACACCCAAGCGCACACCTCAGGCCGCCGGAAATATTGGATTTGATTTTTTATTATTTCACAGGTACAGGTACATTAATCTGTAAATAGAGAGGCTATTTTTCATCTGAAGTCCCTGGAAAGATTTGATAAATCACCCTATTGAGACACATTTCATTTAAAATAACAAGTTAACACAATCAATAAAAACATGCAACATAGAGTACTGGACATGTTGATAAAGAAACCATGAAACAAACATACATAACATATCAAGACAAAAAGGACAGGTGAAAGCACAGGCAGTGCAGACAGACAGTGGGTTGTAAGGTGCAGAAGATTGTATCAGTGTTGACGGAGCTGATTCCTCCCTAACCATGTGTTGAACTGGGATTTAAATCAACTGAATAGCAGCTTTCATTTTTATGGCCTGATAAATAGCAATTTATTTGAACTTGAGCATAACGACAAAATAATAGACCAACTGACCAGAAGGAGTCAGCCTTACTCACTTTAAAGCTTAACATACATTAAAGAATACTTTTTCAGTATTTGAGGAAAAAACACAGACACTGCAACGATTGGATTTATATTTAGTCAGCCCTGCCTAGTTTGACAGTTTGGTCGGAGTTCCCAGGCAGGCAGTGATTGACATGGAACCACAGACTTGTCTCTGATTGGCTGTGTTCTTTCAGGCCCAGAGAATATTTTAAATGCCATAAGGAGCACTATGAGGAAGCAGAGGAACCAGATTTTCCTTTAAAGATTATCAGTTACCCGCACTAATATCTTTATATCAGGATAGATTGATAGTTTCAGAAAAGAGGCTTAAAAGTTGTTTCAAAAAAGTTGCTAAATGAACATTAAATGCAGCATAATTAGTTGTTACTATCATACTATAGTTATCATTCAAACTATAAGATGTCAACAAAATAAAATCAGTATTTTTTTTTTTTCATTCTTAACTCGATTTTAAATATAGATGCATTTACTACTCAAACTCCTGATCAATCAGTAGCAGGAAATAATATTATAATATTTAACAATGCTATGTTTAAGATTAGGACGCCCTACAATACATCAAAAGGAAAGTTACTCAGATCAAATTATTTAAAACATTGAAATTAAGAAATTGGATATTGTGTTATTTTGCAGACGACTTTGCGGCATAGCAGACCAATTGTTCAAATTGTTCTAAAAGCACCAAAATTGGCACACATGTAGATTAATACATTCTTAACAATTTTGGATATGGAGGCATTCAAGATTCTCCCCGTAGTAGATTTGGCGGCCATTTTTAAAAATGGCCGCTATTTACCATTAGCGTCATTGAATATGTACCATAATTTGTCTTTTTGTGGATGCTAGATAAGAGGTGATAAGTGTGCTAGAGGTGATAAGTATTGTACAATTACACATACTTGTGTGCTTACCAAATATTGATGATAGCCATTTTGACAAAATGGCTACCATTTTACAAGAAAAATGAATTTTGCAGCGGCAGCGGTGGTGGCAGTGACGGCGGCTGCAGTAATAGTATAGTGTTGGTAGTCATGGTACTTGTAGTAGTAGGTTGTGGTAGTGGTTACAGTGGTGTTTTGTGTCTTTGCAGGTGAGGCTTTGATGGCCATTCAACTGGTGGTGGATTACAGCAGCAGCAGCAGCAGCACCACCTGACATCAGAGACGCGTTGTCAGAACTGCAGCCATGGCAAAGAAGTTCCAACTGGTCGATACTTTTGAGCAACGTACTCCCACAACACCTCCTGAGACAAACTGGAAGCTGTGTCTTGTATGTCAAGAGGAGACAACAGAGTCACTTGTCTGCCCAGTACTGTCTAAACGCCGAGACCCTGGGAGTGGATACACGACAATGGCTGCAAACTTGGTCAAGTTTGATGAACTAGGAAAACTGCCAAGAACTGTTCAGTTACAGAGACTAGATGAAGGACAAGGTGTTGAGGCGACAATGGTTGCCCACCAGGCCAAGTGGCATAAAACATGTATGCTCCAATCAGTGTTGTGCTAGTTACTGAAAACCAGTAACTAGTTACATTACTAGTTACTTCATTTCAAAAGTAACTCAGTTACTTTACTGATTACTTACAACAAAAAGTAATGCGTTACTGTGAAAAGTAACGTTTTAGTTACTTAAAAAAAGGGCTCCCAAAAAAAAAAAGCTCCCATTAATGCCCTTATAGCCTTCATTTAAGTACTGTTATTGCATTGGAGAATAATACAATCTGTTGATCAACTTGACATGCATTTGCATCACTGAACTCTGCTAAGCAATGTGGTCTATACAAAAACAAAGATATGTTTCAAAGTGCCAATTTATCGTCGTCAGAGAGCGATTCCGGTTGATACATGGCAAAGGCTTTCACAAAGTTAGAGCCGTTATCAGTAACCGTGGAGGTAACTTTTGTTGACACTCCATACAAAGAGTGAATGTGGTCAATCTCACTAGCAATAAGATCGTACGTGTGCTTACCCTTTATCCTTTTACAGGCCAACGCAGCTTTCTGGCGTTGTAAAGTGGTGGGGTCTATCCAGTGAGATGTTATCCCGAGGAAGCTTCTGTTGTGGACAGACCAAATGTCTGCGGTGGTCGAGATGTATTCCGGCCCCTCAAATGTTTTCTTTAGCTCGCTATCCATTTTGGTATATTCTTTCTCCAGGTAGTTGGAAAACGTTTTGCGTCCCGTGTGGCGCCCGGACATGGTATCATGCTTACTAGCTCCCTGAAAGCGGGTGACTCCACTGTAGAAATAGCCTGCACGTGTTCAACAACATACCGTGCAATGGCTTTATCCACTTTCACCTGACTAGCAGTCCCTCGGTTGAAATCCAGCCGCTGTTGCTTGGGTGGAGGTGGAGGTGGGGTGGCGTCGGATGGCTCTGGGTCTGTGGTCTTAACTAATAGCTTCGTCCCAGCATGTTGTTTTTGCAGATGTTTTAACAGATTGGAATTGCTGTTTTGAGCAGTAGATAGGATCTTTGACCCGCCAAGACACAACTTACACTTAACTAACACATTCTTTTCTTTATGCTCGAGAAAAGTAAAATAGTGAGCATATCTCCATGCGAAGAAACTCGACTTGTGCTCTGCCGTCGCCATGATAGTATTGTTAGTAGGCTAACTAAACACAAACACGCCCACAAAGCGTCTCCGCATGTGACACAGGAAGTATCTAAGTACATTTACTCAAGTACTTAAGTACAGTTCTCATCTCTGTTCGCCTCGCTGTTGGCGCCGCTCACCAACGTCTGGGAGCCGAGACTATATACAAAAAATAACGGAGTAACGCACCATGTAGTAACGGTAACTGAGTTACTGAATTTAAAAAATAACGCGTTAGAGTACTAGTTACTGCCAAAAATAACGGCGTTACAGTAACGCGTTACTTTGTAACGCGTTAGTCCCAACACTGGCTCCAATACAATAACACAATGCTACGAAGAGCAGAGAAGAGACCCATCGCAAGCAGCTCAGCAGTTGGTAGGAGTGACGATGTCCCAGGCAAGCGCACCAGATCACTTTCTTCAGAAGCCACTTCCAGCGACGCCTCCTGCTTTTTCTGTGGAGAGTCTGGCACAGAGACCCTACATGAAGTAGCAACCTTCCAGGTGGACACACGCGTACGGAAGTGTGCAGCGCAAGTTGGGGACATTGAACTCCTGGCCAGGCTCAGCATGGGTGATATGGTGGCTCTGGAGGCCAAGTACCATTCCAAGTGTTTGTTGGCTCTTTACTATCGTGCAAAGACCACTGTAGAAGCCGAGCAGAAAACTGACCATGAAGGTGTGATGTCAAGAATCGTACTGGCTGAACTGGTCCTGTATATCGAGGAAACCCACCTAGAAGAGGGCATCGCCCCAGTCTTCAGACTCGCAGATCTTGCAAAGCTATACACGACAAGAATGGAACAGCTCGGGGTTGCTTTGTGCAAAAAAGTTAATTGCACAAGGCTGAAAGAGCGCCTGCTAGCCCAGTTACCAGGCCTGAGAGCCCAGAGTAAAGGCTGAGATGTTCTACTAGCGTTTGATGAAGACATTGGTGAAGCGCTAGGCAAAGCCTGCGAGCAAGACTGTGACACTGAGGCAGTTCACCTTGCGCGTGCTGCACAGATAGTTCGTCGATATATGTTTGAAGACACTGACCGATTCAGTGGATCATTCCAAGGCGGTTGTCAGGAGAACTCTGTGCCAAACGTACTAGTTGCAATGATAAATATGGTGCTGGATGGCCCCAGCATCAAGAACCAAAGCCATTCTTCTTCGACACAAGCAGCTCTTTCCATTGCGCAGCTTCTCAAGTTCAACAGTGTCAAGCAAAGGCGGAAGCAGGGAGCAACCAAGACACAGGAGCCTCCAGCTGTCAGACACAGTACGTCTCAAGAAACTCACTGATGCCCTGCTGAGTCTGGCAAATGCACCCACAAGCCTCCAAGAGGACACAATGCATGTCATCGAGAGGTTTGTAATACTCCTGTATGACCGCACAAGCAAATGCAAGGACGTCAACAAGGTGAGAAAGAAGCTCTTTGCAAAGAAGAGCTCTGTTCAGAACATCCCGCCAACCTACGCTGCTCTGGAGCAGCATGTGAAGAGATCTGCCCTTCAGGGTGGTCATGTCTGGGGCCAGGCATTGGTACCAGAGCCCGTGCTCCCTCCACCAACAGACTGGGGCTGGCATCGGAGTGATGATGGGCCCTACACACCACTCTGGACCACACTCCCTGAGGCATCCAAGACCTGCTATGAGCTGGTGTCTTGCGGATGCAAGAAAGGCTGCAGAAACCGCTTCAAGTGCAAGAAGGCTTCACTGCAATGCACTGGTCTGTGTTTCTGTGAAGGCGAATGCCAGTAGATTAGGACAGATAACTTGCGAGCTAACATTATGATCTGTAGACATTCATAATCCTGGTGACCAGATTTGAAAAGCTCAGATTCATAATTAACAGGATGGACGCTACTAGTTATAGTGTGGCAAAAGCTACGTTATTGTATTACATGTATGTACTGCATGATTACACAATACTGAAAGTTATTGTATTGGCAACTGTTTATTGTGTCCTCTTCTTGAATCCACTTAGATTTGTTCATTTATATTAGATATATCCATAAATGTATAACTCTAAGTACTGTGCCTAGAGACTGGGCTTTTGGTCGACTATATAACTACAATCTGACCATACTGTAAACTCCCCGTACTCTGTGTATTATTTTGACTACCATTCCATTGCAATTTTGCCAGCAATTTGAACTAAAAAAGCAACTTGAGCAATTAAAGTGTGTTCCTGAAATCAGGTACTGGTTATTAGAGGTATTATGTCATCGAATATTGAAATCTTCATCAAATTTCCACTTTTTCCACAAAATGGCGGCCAGTTTGGGGGCCATTTTTGAGAAGATTCATCTAAATATCTGTTAAACACTTATTGATGTTAATTCTGATGTAAAAAAAATGAATTTTGGCCCATCTAGCACCATACTAACGACACATAATGAAGTCTATGTAATGACGCTAATGGTAAATGGCGGCCATTTTTCAAAATGGCCGCCATATCTTCCACAGGGCTAATCTGGAATGCCTCCATATCCAAAAATGTTCAGAATATATTAATCTACATGTGTGCCAATTTTGGTGCTTTTATAACAATTTGAACAATTGGTTTCGTATTTTTTACTATGCCGCTGGACTAACATTTATGCTCGCTGTTGTAGCCGTGGTTTAATCACAATTTCCTCAGAAATGCATTACCATACAAAACATCTATTTAAATATTCATTTAAAAAACAACACATGTAGAATAAGATCTGTCAGAGACACACTCGTGGTAAAGGTGACATTAGACATAATAACTAGATCAAATAATGTTTGTCAAAAAGCCTCTTATTAAAAAATTACATTTAGAATCTTAAGCATTTGTCTTTATCAAGTGAGTTACAGGATTGATCAAGACTGTGAAGTGGAACAGAAAGGCAACATGTGAAACAATATGCATCAGTTTCAGATAACATAAGGAGAAGTGAAAAGTGTGTGAGAAGTGTGTTCAGGGGCCTCATTTATAAAAAGGGATATACGCTCAAAAAATAGCGTACGCCAGTTTCTACGCAATGTTTGCGATTTATAAAAATACTAACTTGACGGGAAAATGTGCGGTCCTCCACGCAAACTCCAACCCATGCGTACGCACTGAGCACAAAAACGGGAGAGACGAGAAACTGCGACACCGTTGGCAGAAGGAAGAATGGAGAGAAATATGTGGAAATAATACCATAAATAAAATGTTACCTCTCATTTATCATATATGAAGAATTCATTTTCAAACATTGATTAAAGGCAATCTTAAAATGATTAAACAAACGCCTGTTTGAGACTCCTCAGTGCACACAAAAACATAACTTGGAGAAATAAATACGGATATGTTATTTAAAACCACCTCGAATATGTTGTGTTAATGTTATGATGCGGTAAGCAGGAGGACAGAATTACGTCTAAACTGACGCCGTTTTGCATTTCTATAGGTTGAAGATACGAGCATGGTTTTATATACTATCACGTTTAATCGTGTTTTATGCCGTTTGCCAATACTTGATAAGTCGCTCGTAAAACACAGGAGGTATGGAAACTAAGAACACCATATGTGTTAAATTGTAGGCTAATATAACAACAAATTAGTTGTATTCCCTTTAACTGGTGGATATAGAGTTGCTGGGGTGGGGGGGGGGTTGAGATGCACAGGCTGCAGTGGAGACGCTGAGCACAGCTGATCGATAGCTGATCGACAGCTGGGACACAAATCACCAAATACAAAGAAATAATTCAGATCCAGTCGTCATGACTCCACTCCGGAGGGATTCCCCGATCATTTCTTACAGTTTCTCATCAAGGGGGTGTCTCCTGTCCCCGGTACAAACACACTGCCTGAGGAAGGCTATGTGTATTTATTTTGTCATTAACCTTTTTCGGACCACTTATTTATTTATTTTGGTGACGATCCAACCTCCATGCTGCTACTCTGGTTCAAACTGCATCCACCAAACAATATGATTTATCTCGGCCTCCCCAAAATAACCAAAATCTGACACGGTGTGAGATGTCTCTTTTAGCTGTTCTGTCGTCATTTCCTGCGATCTTCTTCATAAAGTCAGTCAAAATGAATGAATGAAAGGGCGTTTCTTTGACTATTTATAGGCAAATATGGGCGTTACGTGAAGCCCGCAAAAGCTGCACCGCATTTCGAGTCGGTTGTGATTTATAAAGGGAAACCGGCGTAGGAAGTGCAGTACGCACTTTCCTCGCCGGTACGCAATGTTAGGTGAATCGGAAAATGTATGTACCTATTTTTCGGATTTCTACTACGTAAGAAACCTTCCCACGTGAATCCTACGCACGGCGTTATACATGAGGCCCCTGGTGAGCTGAAGAGACACAGGAAAAGACCACAACAATGGCTTTGTAGGTAGGGGCTCAGTGCAAGATTGTACTACCGTAATTTTCGGACTATAAGCTGCGCCTTTTTTCCCATTTTTCGACGCTGCGGCTTATATAACGGTGCGGCTAATCTATGGATTTTTACAGCTAACGGCCACTAGGGGACCTCCTAAATCTATGGATTTTACAGGTTACAGTCCACCACCTTTAACTCTATGGGCTCTATGGCCGGTCCGCGCCCCCCACCTTTAAGCGGCGGACTCCAGCAGGAAAAGCTGGAGGCCGGAAAAGAGTGAGACAGGTAGCGCGCAAAAGTAAAAGTGGAACCGAGAGTGGTACGAGAGACAGAACGAGAACGAGAGCAAGACAGACAGACATTACGAGAGCGAGACAGTTTGTCCCCGTACCACTGGTTGAAAACCACTGCTGTAGATCACTGCCGGTACGTGCGCTGGGAGCGCACCGTTTAAGTTTGAAAGTTGAAAAGTTTGTGTGTCTGAAACGCTATGTGATACAGTACAGTGTACACAGCACAGTACATGTTCTGTAGCTACTATTGCACTAAATGTTAACACTTGAATACGTTATGCAAATATGCAACTTGTTTGTTTTAATGTTAATAAATGGGAGCTTCCTCAAACAGCCGTCTCTTTCCCGACAATCCCCTCTGTGCACGAACCCTTATATATGGTAATTAAACATTAAAACACCTGCGGCTTATAGTCCAGTGCGGCTTATATATGTACACATCATTCAATTTAGCTGCTGCGGCTTATATTCAGGTGCGCCTTATAGTCCGAAAATTACGGTAGTTACTCATGCTAAAAGTAGCCACTGCTAATGATCCCAATGATCCAATCAGTCACATAGCCAGGCAGTAAAACAGCTGCCTGGGAAACTCCAGCAGCACTAAGTCCACATCACACCTTCACTAAATAAAGTCGGGAATAACATACATTATGTGTGTATAAGTACATTTGTCTATAGCCATTCATACTTAGTAGGTTCCAGCATGCACTGGGGAAGACTGAGGTAGAGTACACATTGAACAATCAGCAGACTATGACAAGGCTAAAGACATAACTACATTTGCACGTAACGGTCACTGAAATGTCTCCAAATAACCAAACTGCATGTTTTTAGTCCTTAAAGTTCACTTATCATGCTATTTTTAGGCAATAGCATAGGTCTCAGATATATACAAATATATTTAAAAAACATTTCTATTAAAGATGGGGTAGGTCATTTTGGAGAAACCAGCTCCAGTGCGCTAGAATTTGAAAATGCACAACCGGAAAAAATCTGCATCTTCCTTCAGACTTCCTTACAGAGCACCTTCTTCAACACAAACGAACGTGCACATGACCAACAGTGTTGGGTGTAACGCGTTAAAAAAGTAAAAGTAATATATTACTTTTTGCTGTAACAAATTAATTTAACGCATTACTTATGAAATGTGGGTAATATATTACCCGTTACAATGCTCAGTAACGCAGCTACAACACATTTAAACCCGAAATTAAATGGCGTTTTGTTTTTTAAGAATGTACTAACATCGCAAGACATTCCGAAACCAGAAAATTGTGCGGGTAGATTAGTAAACCTGGTGTTTACCCTTCAGGCTTCACGTTGGGATCTTCGAGGGTGCATAGGCATGCATTGCACCCCCAGTTGAATGTTATGCACCCTCTATTCAAAAAAGAGAACGGAGCAAAAAATACAAAGACAAAAAATGTTGTCAGGTGCGTGTGACCTGCTCCGCTGCGCATGCATCATTTCCAAAGTGCTTCCACAGCAGTGATACACATCTGTGGATAATCATTTATACGAACATGGTTAAAGCAACCATCACTAAACGCCAGCAACACTGCATCTACTGCAGACAGTAGCAATAGGTCGGATGGGGACATCACGTTACCCTCCGTTGTGGACACTAGCTTACTCCCGCCTGACTCGCCGCCCTCGCCCCCGGAGCAGCAGTCTTCGTCGCCCGAAACTACGCTACCCCTCTGCGGCCCGCAGGTGCCAGGATACCACGGCAAAACAAAGCCTGCCCAGGTATACCTAAACAAGTACCCGCCTGTACAGTGGGGTTAGGCGGTCATTTTGCAGCTCGTGGTATACAAATAGACAATGGCTAGAATATTCATGTGAAAATAGTGCCATATTCTGCCATGCCTGTAGAAATGCTGGGTCAAAAATAATGCATACAATAGCACAGATGCATTCACCACGAATGGCTACAAAAAGATCTCATATCCCAAGCTTATCAACGAGCTGATGTTGCAGCTGAAATGTTCTCCAGGTCACAAAGTCAACCTCACATGATGATGTGAACCAGTTTTCAAGCACAGTAAATATTCTCTTCCCAGCGTATATGATGGGACCAAGGTGATGATGTACATGGTTTTAATAATACTTTTGCTTTTCAATGTTTGCCATTTCAAACCATGAGCTGGTTCAAATAATATGTGCCTTGATTTACAATATTTTCTCATTTCTTTTATCAGTACAGTTTTGAAGCTTTTGTGCTTTTCTTTGCCATAGTCCACTTTGGACTATATGAAATATTTCAGGATTGCACTTTTAACTCTCTTGAAATGTTCTCACTTGCTTGGTTTCAAAACATAACAAATGCCATAATATGTTCATTGGGGACCATCAATGCTATTTTTCATTGCTGTTGCCGGCCACTATTGCTCATGTAAACCTACTACTGCTGCGCCCCCTGTAATCTCAGAGGCACCATGAGTCATTTTGTTCTGGAACCGGGCCTGTACACGGCCATATACTACAGAACTACAGAGCCCATTCCGTGTCCTGTTATTGTTTACTTCCTCTCTGCCTTCTTCTGGTAATTTATCTGACATCCAGCGCTCCGTCTTTTAACCTCTTTTCCTTTCTCTTTCTTGATCCTCCTTAGCAACCTTCATTATAGTCCTTGACAGTGGTCTGTACTGTATTAACAACGTGTCACATGTTAAGGCCCTGACACACCAGGCCGAAATCGGCCGTTTTCGATAGTCGGACGACGAAGCGTGCCCTGTCGCCCAAACTCAATTTGGTGTGTCCCGCACCGTCGGCCGTGACACGCCTTATTTGGCCTTTCATGGCCGTGCGTCGGCCACAGGCAGTCGGACAAAAAAATCACTCTTATTGGCTGTTCAGCTAGCGAATCAATGCATGAGAAGCAAAACGGTTGCTTGAGAATGTCTTCCACAAGCAACATTCCAATGGCTGATAGCTCCAGTACCGCACGAAACATGTTTTCGATGGACGAGAGTGAAAATGGAACGCACACGCTATTTGTTTATATCACGTAGTCTGTTCTTCTTCTCTGTCTTCCGGTTGTTGCCTGTTTTTAATGACGAATACACACTACCGCCGCCTGCTGGTAAGGAGAGTTATTGCCACTCACGCATGCACAGTTCGTATGTACTCGGCTGAAGTCTTTGCGGTGTGTTACAGTGTGAAACATGGCCAAGACGCAGGAGAACAGTCGGCGTCAGCATCGGTGAGTTCTCTGGTGACTGCTTGGTGTGTCAGGGCCTTTAAGAATTTACAATCAGAATCGAGTATTAAACTAAGCCGTGTAATACAAGTTGTTAGTAGCCTTAAGGGCCTACACAGTTGTTATGCTATACCACATTGCCCTTCACTGGATGTATAATGAGCTG